>NW_021703778.1:156837310-157036008 GCF_005190385.1 Monodon monoceros | reverse complement strand
TGTGTGTGTGTGTGTGTGTGTGTGTGTGTGTGTGTGTGTGTGTGTGTATGACTTCCCTGGTGGCGAGGTGGTTGGGAATCTGCCTGCCAATGCAGGGGACACGGGTTCGATCCCTAGTCCGGGAAGATCCCACGTGCCACGGAGCAACTAAGCCCATGTGCCACACCTACTGAGCCTGCATTCTAGAGCCCACGAGCCACAACTACTGAAGCCTGCGAGCCACAACTACTGAAGCCCACGTGCCTAGAGCCTGTGCTCTGCCATGAGAGAAGACACCACAATGAGAAGCCCGCACACTGCAACAAAGGGTAGCCCCTGCTCACTGCAATTAGTGAAAGCCTGCGCGCAGCAATGAAGACACAATGTGGCACCCCGACCCCAGCAAAAAAAAGAAAAAAAGAAAGACAGATGACAGATATACACACACACACACACACACACACACACACATATATAGATAACTATATATAGTTAGGCTGCAATGAAATATTACAATGTCTCCACCTAGCTGAGCTAATTCAAGCCTGTCAATACAAACATAACTTCCTTTACCCAGTCACACTCTGGGGGAGCCACCTTCAGAATTCCCCAGTCCTTTTTTCTAACATTCTTCCCTTTTTAATCCAGCAAAATGAACTGACAATTTAGCCAACCCACTGACGTCACCTTTGGAGAATGGATAATGTTCTAGGAAAGGGACTTCTTGGCAATCTCCCTGACAGCATTTCTTGTTCTAACCATTCATTTCACTCTCAGAATATTTCAGTTGTCTGTTAATATTCAAGGCCTGCAACAGCTACATGGAAGAAAGAACTCCAGATAAGTAAGCTATTGTGTATTCTGCTGTCCATTTTTTCCTCCCATGTGAGCCCAGGGGGAATGCTGCCCAGAGAGACACTTTACTTGGTGGGTGGTTCCATTAGGGAGAACTAAAGCAAATCAAAAGCTACACTCTGCTGATTGCAGCCTCAGCCAGCCATTGGCTTATGGAAATTGCTGAAGATTTTCTAAGGCAGGCTGAGCAAATTCATTTTCATGAAGATCAGCACTGAATGAGAGACTGGTCTAGATGAACTTTAAAGTCCTTGCCATGCCTAAGATTCAGGGATTGGGGACACAGAGTTTTACTCTAGAAACTAGGTATTAGAGTTACTTATCCTCTCTCTTACCTCTTAGATATCTTTGATAGTAGCACTAATAAAAGTGAAAATTTAGAGATGAACTGTAATAACACCATTTAGATAAACACTGTTGGTCTTCTCCACAAAACTTTCTTCACTTAGCCACCTTCCAGCTCGTGTTATCCATTTCATACATATCTGATCAAAATGATATAGTTTAAGGTCTCTATGAATGAAAAGGCAAGACTTCCCTAAGAAATTCACAGTGGATGTCTGGAGGTGCAGCTGCCATCATGAAACTATTTAGGGAAAATTTACTGGGTTGAGCAGGAAGATAGAAAGAAATGGGTCAGTGAGAATATCTCTAAGCAGCCCTCCCAACTCTTGAGCGGCTTCCTATGTATCTATTGTTATATAAAATAAACCTGTGTGTTTCTAAACCACCAGATTTCTGTATTCTGTCATTTTTAGCCAAAACACTCTGAAACTGACAGTCACCAAAATATAACATGTGGATAAAAGTACATAGTCAAAATTGATACTGAGCAGAGCCTTGTGGAGCTCCTGGGCACAAAAGCCTTTCTGTGTCCCCCATTTCTTGATTATAGGAAATAGGCTTCATTCAGCCTCCATGAGTTTCAATGAGCAGGTTCAAAGTGTTGCTAATTAGGGAAGAGACAGGATGTGAGACAAGGAAGGAGCAGTCAAGAAACAATAGTGCAGCCTTGGGGCAAGGTCCTGATTCCCCCTCAAGGGATATACATAGCAATAACTTTGAGTGGTTTTGCAGATACTTAAACCCCTACAAGATGGGAGAAGTTAACTGTCTGCTGCCCATAAGCATGTAGACTCCGGACCCACCTGGCTGGAACCAGAAGGTTGATGATGCTGACTCCCAATTACCTCACCAGCAACCAATCAGAAGGATGTCTATGAGCTGATCATGCCCTCTTTGAACCATTACTATAAAACTCCTCACAACACCCTCCAGGTTGGGACACACAGTTTTGAGGGCATTAGCCTGCTGGGGCCCCCTTTGCCTAGCAAAGCAATCGATCTATTCTACTTCACCCAAAACTCTGTCTCTGAGATTTAATTTGGTTTTGGGATACAGAGGCTGGATTCAGCTTCAAATACATGCACTTAATGAATAGCCAGATGACTAACCTGTAAAAGTGTAAAGTTAAGAACTGACTTTAAAGAAGTCATCTGAAATTAGAGCAGAATTTGATAATAAAGCCTGATAAGAGGAAAGAAGAGTAAATGATAGGTGTCCATAAACTTGGCTAGTGTTCTGCTTTTGAGAGCCCCTGATACTACCCCCTCCATCTGTTTTCTATGGCCAAAATGCTGTTTTTTTTGTTTTGTTTTTTTTAGATTTAAAGGCAATATCTAAGGTAACCAGCATCTGACAATCTAGAGTAAGGATATAGGGACAGAATTTTAAGATCTTAGAATATGTCTCAAGGTCATGAATTTGTGACATCAAGCACAAAGAACATTCTTTTCTTCTTGGCTGGAAATAGCATAACAAACTAAAAGTTATGAAATTTCATTTTAAGGAATAATATCCACCACCAAGGGATACAAATTAATAAAATCTGTGATTAAATGTTCAAACTCTTTTAAGAATAGTACCCATTAGTATGAGGGAATTATCTATTTTTCCATAAAATTAAGGTAATTATCTCAGAAATTTTAAATTTTTCTACTTTTTGCTTTATCTGATTGGAAAAGTTTGTGGTAAAAAAACAAAACAAAACACAATGAGAGGAATTCTAAACTTGGAGAAGGCCCAGATCTAAGTCATGACTCTATCACTTACTACTTTTGTAACTTTGGGCACATAGTTCTGATCTTCAATTTGTCTATAAGTAAAAGGAAACAATATCCCTCCTATCTATTACTGTGAGAATCAAACCCACTGATTAATTTAACAAATGTTTGTTGATTGTAGCTATGAACCAGGCACTTTGCTAGGTTTGGGGAAGACAGAGTTATAGAAGATGGACATAACCTCATTCCTAGAGAATGTCACCTAGAACAAATATGTAACCAAACTTGAATTAATTGTAATGACTAATATTCTGGGGGCATTCTGAAAAACCACTGGGGAAGGAAAGGAACAACTAGATCCATGAGACCAAGAGATTACCAAAATAAGATGACATTGTAAAGGGTAAAATATTATATAATGAAAACAATATTACTGTTTTGAGATATCATCCTCAGTTTAACAATTATAATAAAAATATATTATATACATACCTATGCCAGTCTGTGCATTGATTGCCATATGTCTGTAACCCAGACATTAAATGGGTCTCCCAAGTCAAATGATTTTCATCTCAAATCCCTCCTTCATATCTAGGGGCAAACCTGATCTCATCAACATGTTTGCAATTTTTCTTGTGGTCTTTGTTCTCAGTGTCACTTCTGTGACCAAGCTCTTGATTCCAAAAGTGCCCATTTTCTATGCCAAGTTGAACCAGAAATAAAACTCGGATAAGGCTCCCCACTCCTCATTTTCCACCACTGACACCACCAACAATAAAACACTCACATAATCACTGATGTGATGGTTAGATATCACTGAGAGTTCTAAATAATGAGAGGCATTATATCAACATCAGAGAGTAGCATAAAAACATTATATGTTTGATGTTCTTGTTATTCACTATTCTAAAAGTCCAGGCAGCATTGCCTGAGATCCATGAACCTCATGGCCCAGCTTTGTGCCATTTCTCTTCTCAAATCCTTCCTATTCTTTATGCTGTTCTCAGGAGCATAAAACTGTTTCTCTCATTTGCTCATGAAGAACAGATTGGCTACCACCATATTCACCCAGGATGGTACATTGTACCCCTATACTTCTCAAGATATTTTCATGAGCAAGTTTTTATTTCCCACAATGATACTCAGAAGTACACATTCTTCATAGACACTTTCAGAGAAAAAAACTAGATTACAGATTGGAAATCACCAGCCCAATGTCCTGTAGCCAGTAAATGGCAGGACTGGGATTCAAACTTGTATCGCCTGATGTAAAAATCTCCATTCGATTCTCTATATCCCTAATCTGCACTAGGCTTCCTTTGTGTGTTTCATTCAGGATTTATTTTTTGAAAGATATTTGAATATATCACAAAGTTTTAAAAAAACACTTCCTTCCTCAAGATGTAAAATGAGCTTTAATTAAGGCAGAACTGCCCTGAAAAAATATTTTCCAATTATGTTGATATAATTGTTTCCCCAGCATGATGCCGCCTGGTATCAGCTTTAGCAGGCAGTGGAGACATGGTGATATTGGGCTATTACCACTGCAGGCCTGCTCTTAAATTAGATATGGCATTTGGAAAGCGGTCTCTACTTCAGCATTCTTAAACAAATATAGATGAAAACTTTTGTCTCTATTTAGACTTCCCACAGAGTTTCATTAATACATCTCTGTCTGGACCTTTTGGTCCCCCCTGGAAGGCCATAGCTGTAATGATGAGATACAAATCCAACTGAATATTCAACCTCACAACCTGGCAAAACGCCTAGAACAAGGGCAAGGACAGCTCACTATTATGTTCCTATGTAAATTCTGACACTTACCAAGTAAAAGAGCAGATCATCTTATCCTTGTCCCCAAGCACAGCCACAAAGAAGGCAGAGATGAAAAAAATATTATAGTTCTTTTTAAATAGTTTTATTAAGTTGTGCTCTGAGTTAGATTTAAGCTATATTACCTTTTTATTTTGAGACTTCTATTTTTAGAAATTCCTTCAGTAAAGTCCAGTGATATCATATATATAATAAAAATAAAAATATATAACAGCATATATTTCTTATGTACTTCATATACCTTACTTTAGCCAGGCACCATTCTGAGCTCTGTATATATATATGTATATATATATATATTCCCTTGATTTCCTTTGAAATAAGTACTGCTATTTTTCCTGAGGCTCAGAGAGGTTAAAGATGTTGCATGGCATCCAATAGTTTATTACTTTTCAGCTATTTGATGTCATGCAAGGTCCTTAACCTCTCTGAGCGACACACACACGGTGTTATTATATATAATATATATAGGAAGTGTTACATTTGTGACATGGAAAAAAGGGACACATTAGCAATCTGCCATTGACTTCTTAAGGAGGGTAGTTCACCATAACAAAGCAGTTATTTAGATCTGAATGAAGAATTAATGGATTTGGGACTTCCCTGGTGGCCTAGTGGTTAAGACTCCATGCTTCCACTGCAGGGGGCGCATGTTCGATCCCTGGTCTAGGAAGTTCCACATGCTGCAGTTTGGTCAAAAAAAAAAAAAGAGAATTAATGGATTTGGCGGTTAGAGTGGATAAGGACTGCCACAGATATAAATTACTCATAAAATAAATAATATGGAATAAAAAATATAGAAAGATCCAGAATGAAGATCCCTGGTTATGGGACCAGAACATTAAGGGGAAAATAAAGAGGCTCTTCTGAAAGTGTCTATAGAGAAGTCTTGGTGTCTAAAGTACAAAGCAAATGCTTGGTAAAGAGCAGAAATGACAAATGGGAATTTGTATTGATTTTTGCTCTGTAATATTTAATATAGGCCTTCTGGTTCTCTTCAAAGAAATCTTCAGTAAAATACTCATTTCTGGGAGACTTTCAAGATGGCAAAAGAGTAAGACATGGAGATCACCTTCCTCCCCACAAATACATCAGAAATACATCTACATGTGGAACAACTCCTACAGAACACCTACTGAACGCTGGCAGAAGACCTCAGACTTCTCAAAAGCACCCACGTATCTGGGTAGGGCAAAAGAAAAAAGAAATAACAGAGACAAAATAATAGGGACAGGACCTGCACCACTGGGAGGGAGCTGTGAAGGAGGAATAGTTTCCACACACTAGGAAGCCCCTTCCTGCGGGCAGAGACAGAGGTGGCGGAGGGGGGAAGATTCAGAGCTGCGGAGGAGAGCGCAACAGGGGGGCGGAGGGCAAAGCAGAGAGATTCCCGCACAGAGGATCGGTGCCGACCAGCACTCACCAGCCCAAGAGGCTTGTCTCTTCACCCGTCGGGGCGGGCGGGGGCTGGGAGCTGAGGTTCAGGCTTCGGAGGTCAGATCCCAAGGAAAAGACGGGTTGGCTGCATGAACACAGCCTGAAGGACGCTAGTGTGCCACAGCTAGCAAGGAGGGAGTCCAGGAAAGAGTCTGGAACTGATTAAGAGGCAAGAGACCATTGTTTCAGGGTGTGCAAGGAAAAGGGATTCAGAGCACCGCCTAAACGAGCTCCAGAGACAGGCGCGAACTGCGGATCGTGGACACCAGAGACAGGCATGAGACGCTAAGGCTGCTGCTGCAGCCACCAAGAAGCCTGTGTGCAAGCACAGGTCACTATCTACACCTCCTCTCCCAGGAGCCTGTGTAGCCCGCCACTGCCGGGGTCCCATGATCCAGAGACAACTTCCCCAGGGGACCACATGGCATGCCTCAGGCTGTTGCAATGTCACGCCTGTCTCTAACGCCACAGGCTTGCCTCGCATTCCATTCCCCTCTCTCCCCGCAGCCTGAGGGAGCCAGAGACCCCTAATCACCTGCTCCTTTAACCCCATCCTGGTCTTGTCTGAGGGAAGAACAGATGCTCTCAAGCTACCTACGTGCAGAGACAGGGCCAAATCCAAAGGTGAACCCCAGGAGCTGTGCGAACAAAGAAGAGACGGGGAAATCTTTCCCAGCAGCCTCAAGAGCAGCAGATTAAATCTCCACAGGCAACTTGATGTACCTTCATCTGTGGAATACCTGAATAGACAACGAATCACCCCAAAATTGAGGGGGTGGGCTTTGAGAGCAACTGTAGAGTTGGGGTTTGCTTTCTGCATCTAATTTGTTTCTGGGTTTATGTTTACCTTAGTTTAGTATTTAGAGTTTATTATCATTGGTAGATTTGTTTATTGATTTCGTTGCACTCTTCATTTTTTTTTAATAAATAGATATATATATTTTTTCCTTGTTCTCTTTTTATGAGTTTGTATGTGTATGCTTCTTTGTGTGATTTTATCTGTATAGCTTTGCTTTTACCATTTGTCCTGGGGTTCTGTTATTTTTTTTTTTTTTTTTTAGTATAGTTTTTGGTGCTTGTTATCATTGGTGAATTTGTTTTTTGGTTTGGTTGCTCTCTTCTTTCTTTCTTTTTTTATTATTACTTTTTCATTTATGTTTTATTTTTAATAATTTATTTTTTATTTTAATAACTTTATTTAATTTTTTTTTCTTCCTTTCTTCCTTTTTCTCTCCTTTTTTTTCTGAGCTGTGTGGCTGACAGGGTCTTGGTGCTCCAGCCAGGTGTCAGGGCTGTGCCTCTGAGCGGGGAGAGCCGAGTTCAAGACATTGGTCCACCAGAGATCTCCCGGCTCCACATAATATCAAACAGCAAAAGCTTTCCCAGAGATCTCCATCTCTATGCTAAGACCCAGGTCCACTAAACGACCAGCAAGCTACAGGGCTGGACATGCTATGCCAAACAACTAGTGAGACAGGAATATCACCCCACTCATTAGCAGAGAGGCTCCCTAAAATCAAATTAAGGTCACAGATACCCCAAAACTCACCACTGGACGTGGTCCTGTGCACCAGAAAGACAAGATCCAGCATCATCCACCAGAACACAGGCACCAGACCCTTCCACCAGGAAACCCATACAACCCACTGAACCAACCTTAGCCACTGCAGGCAGACAGCAAAAACAATGGGAACTACGAACTTGCAGCCTGTGAAAAGGAGACCACAAACACAGTAAATAAGCTAAATGAAGAGATGGAGAAGCACACAGCAGATGAAGGAGCAAAGTAAAAATGCACCAGACCAAACAAATGAAGAGGAAATAGGCAGTCTACCTGAAAAATAATTCAGAGTAATTATAGTAAAGATGATCCCAAATCGTGGAAATAGAAAGGAGAAAACAGAAGAAACTTTTAACAAGGACCTAGAGGAACTAAAGAGTAAACAAACAAGAATGAACAACACAATAAATGAAATTAAAAATTCTCTAGAAGGAATCAATAGCAGAGTAAGTGGGGCAGAAGAACAGATAAGTGACCTGGAAGATAAAATAGTGGAAATAACTACCACAGAGCAGGATAAAGAAAAATGAATGAAAAGAATTGAGGACAAACTCAGAGATCTCTGAGACAACATTAAACGCACCAACACTCGAATTATAGGGGTCACAGAAGAAGAAGAGAAAAAGAAAGGGACTGAGAAAATATTTGAAGAGATTATAGTTGAAAACTTCCCTAATATGGGAAAGGAAATAGTCAATCAATTCCAGAAAGTGCAGAGTCCCATACATGATAAATCCAAGGAGAAACACACCAAGACACATATTAATCAAACTATCAAAAATTAAATACAAAGAAAAAATATTAAAGGCAGCAAGGAAAAAATAAATAAATAAATAACATACAAGGGAATCCTCATAAGGTTAAGAGCTGATCTTTCAGCAGAAACTCTGCAAGCCAAAAGGGAGTGTCAGGACACATCTAAGGTGATGAAAGGGAAGAACCTACAACTAAGATTACTCTACCCAGCAAGGATTTCATTCAGATTCAACAGAGAAATTAAAACCTTTACAGACATGGAAAAACTAAGAGAATTCAGCACCACCAAACCAGCTTTACAACAAATGCTAAAGGAACTTCTCTAGGCAGGACACAGAAGAGAAGGAAAAAACCTACAATAAGAAACCCAAAACAATTAAGAAAATGGTAATAGGAACATACATATCGATAATTACCTTAAATGTAAATGGATTAAATGCTCCACCTAAAAGACATAGACTGGTTGAATGTATACAAAAACAAGAGCCATATATATGTTGTCTTCAAGAGACCTACTACAGACTTAAGGACACATGCAAACTGAAGTTGAGGGTATGGAAAAAGATATTCCATGCAAATGGAAATCAAAAGAAAGCTGAAGTAGCAATACTCATATAAGACAAAACAGACTTTAAAATAAAGACTATTACAAGAGACAAAGAATGGTGCTACATAATGATAAATGGATGAATCTAAGAAGAACATAAAACAATTGTAAATATTCCTGCACCCAACATAGGAGCACCACAATACATAAGGCCAATGCTAACAGCCGTAAAAGGGGAAATTGTCAGTAACAAAATCATACTAGGGGAATTTAACACCCCACTTTCACCAATGGACAGATCATCCAAAATGAAAATAAATAAGGAAACACAAGCTTTAAATGATACATTAAACAAGATTGACTTAATTCATATTTATAGGACAGTCCATCCAAACACAACAGAATACACTTTCTTCCCAAGTGCTCATAGAACATTCTCCAGGATAGATCATATCTTAGGTCACAAATCAAGCTTGGGGAAAATTAAGAAAATTGAAATCATATCAAGTATCTTTTCTGACCACAAAGCTAAGAGGCTAGATATCAATTACAGGAAAACTCTGTAAAAAATGCAAACACATGGAGGCTAAACAATACACTACTAAATAACCAGGAGATCACTGAAGAAATCAAAGAGGAGATCAAAAGATATCTAGAAACAAGAGCTTCCCTGGTGGTGCAGTGGTTGAGAGTCCGTCTGCTGATGCAGGGGACACGGGTTCATGCCCCGGTCCAGGAAGATCCCATATGCCACGGAGTGGCTGGGCCCGTGAGACATGGCCACTGAGCCTGGGCGTCCGGAGCCTGTGCTCAACAACAGGATATGCCACAACAGTGAGAGGCCCGGGTACAGAAAAAAACAAAACAAAACCTAGAAACAAATCACAATGAAAACACAATGACCCAAAACCTATAGGATGCAGCAAAAGCAGTTCTAAGAGGGAAGTTCCTAGGAATACAATCCTACCTCAAGAAACAAGAAACATCTCAAATAAACAATCTAATCTTACACCTAAAGCAATTAGAGGAAGAGGAACAAAAATACCCCAATGTTAGCAGAAGAAAAGAAATCATAAAGATCAGATCACAAATAAATGAAAAAGAAATGAAGGAAACAATAGCAAAGATGAATAAAACGTAAAGCTGGTTCTTTGAGAAAATAAACAAAATTGATAAACCATTAGCCAGACTCATCAAGAAAAAAAGGGACAAGACTCAAATCAATAGAATTAGAAATGAAAAAGGAGAAGTAACAACTATCGCTGCAGAAATACAAAGGATCATGAGAGATTAGTACAAGCAACTATATGCCAATAAAATGGACAACCTGAAAGAAATGGACAAATCCTTAGAAAAGCATAACCTTCCAAGACTGAACCATGAAGAAATAGAAAATATAAAAAGACCAATCATAAGCACTGAACTTGAGACTGTGATTAAAATCTTCCAACAAACAAAAGCCCAGGACCAGATGGCTTCACAGGTGAATTCTATCAAACACTTAGAGAAGAGCTAACACCTACCTTTCTGAAACTCTTCCAAGATATAGCAGAGGGAGGAACCCTGCCAAACTCATTCTATGAGGCCACTGTTATTACCCTGAAACCAAAAGCAGAAAAAGATGTCACAAAGAAAGGAAACTATAGGCCAATATCACTGATGATCATAGATGCAAAAATCCCCAACAAAATACTAGCATACAGAATCCAACACCACATGAAAAGGATCATACACCATGATCAAGTGGGGTTTATCCCAGGAATGCAAGGATTCCTCAATATAAGCAAATCAATTAATGTGATACACCATATTAACAAATTGAAGGAGAAAAACCATATGAACATCTCAACAGGTGCAGAAAGAGCTTTCAACAAAATTCAGCACCCATTTATGATAAAATCCCTCCAGAATGTAGGCATAAAGGGAACTTACCTCAACATAATAAATGCCATATATGACAAAACCACAGTCAACACCATTCTCAATGGTGAAAAACTTAAACTATTTCCTTTAATATCAGGAATAAGACAAGGTTGTCCACTCTCACCACTATTATTCAACATAGTTTTGGAAGTTTTAGCCACAGCAATCAGAGAAGAAAAAGAAATAAATGGAATCAAATCTGAAAAGAAGAAGTAAAGCTGTCACTGTTTGCAGATGACATGATACTATATAGAGAGAATCCTAAAAATGCCACCAGAAAACTACTAGAGCTAATCAATGAATTTGGTAAAGTAGCAGGATACAAAATTAATGCCCAGAAATCTCTTGCATTCCTATACACTAATGATGAAAAACCTGAAAAAGAAATTAAGGAAACACTCTCATTTACTATGGCAACAAAAAGAATAAAATACCTAGAAATAAACCTACCTAAGGAGACAAAATACTGGTATGAAGAAAACTATCAGACACTGATGAAAGAAATTAAAGATGATACAAACAGATGGAGAGATATACCATGTTCTTGGATTGGAAGAATCAATATTGTGAAAATGACTATACTACCCAAAGCAATCGACAGATTCAATGCAATCCCTATCAAACTACCAATGGCAGTTTTCACAGAACTCAAACAAAAAATTTCACAATTTGTATGGAAACACAAAAGACCCTGAATATCCAAAGCAATCTTGAGAAAGAAGAATGGAACTGGAAGAATCAGGCTCCTGGAGTTCAGACTATACAACAAAGCTACAGTAATCAAGACAGTATGGTATTGGCCCCAAAACGGAAATATAGATCAATGGAACAGGATAGAAAGCCCAGAGATATACCCACTCACATATGATCACCTTATTTGTGATAAAGGAGGCAAGAATATACAATGGAGAAAAGACAGCCTCTTCAATAAATGGTGCTGGGATAACTGGACAGCCCCATGTAAAAGAATGAAATTAGAACTCTCCCTAACACCATACACAAAAGCAAACTCAAAATGGATTAAAGACATAAATCTAAGGCCAGACACCATAAAACTCTTATGGGAAAAGATAGGCAGAACACTCAATGACATCAATCACAGCAAGATTCTTTTTGACCCACCTCCTAGAGAAACGGAAATAAAAACAAAAATAAAGAAATGGGACCTAATGAAACTTAAAAGCTTTTGCACAGAAAAGGAAACCAGAAACAAGAAGAAAAGACAACCCTCAGAATGGGAGAAAATATTTGCAAATGAAGCAACTGACAAAGGATTGATCTCTGGAATTTACAAGCAGTTCATGCAGCTCAATATCAAAAACACAAAAAACCCAATCCCAAAATGGGCAGAAAACCTAAACAGACATTTCTCCAAAGAAGATATACAGATTGCCAACAAACACATGAAAGGATGCTCAACATCACTAATCATTAGAGAAATACAAATCAAAACTACAATGAGGTATCACCTCACACCAGTCAGAATAGCCATCATCAAAAATTCTACAAACAATAAATGCTGGAGAGGGTGTGGAGAAAAGGGAACCCTCTTGCACTGTTGGTGGGTATGTAAATTGATACAGCCTCTATGGAGAACAGTATGGAGGTTCCTTAAAAAATTAAAAATAGAACTACCATACAACACAGCAATCCCACTACTGGGCATATACCCTGAGAAAACCATAATTTAAAAAGAGTCATGTACCAGAATGTTCATTGCAGCTCTATTTACAATAGCCAGGACATGCAAGCAACCTAAGTGTCCATCAACAGATGAATGGATAAAGAAGATGTGGCACATATATACAATGGAATATTATTCAGCCATAAAAGGAAATGAAATTGCGTTATTTGTAGTGAGGCGGATGGACCTAGAGTCTGTCATACAGAGTGAAGTAAGTCAGAAAGAGAAAAACAAATACTGTATGTTAACACATATATATGGAATCTAAAAAAAAAAAAAAAAATTGTTCTGAAGAACCTAGGGGCAGGACAGGAATAAAGATGCAGACATAGAGAACATACTTGAGGACACAGGGAGAGGGAAGGGTAAGCTGGAATGAAGTGAGAGAGTGGCATGGGCATATATACACTACCAACTGTTAAATAGATAGCTAGTGGGAAGCAGCCACACAGCACAGGGAGATCAGCTTGGTGCCTTGTGACCACCTAAACGGGTGGGATAGGGAGGGTGGGAGGGAGATGCAAGAGGGAGGGGATATGGGGATATATGTATATGTATAGCTGATTCACTTTGTTATAATGCAGAAACTAACATACCATTGTAAAGCAATTATATTCCAATAGAGATGTTAAAAATTAATACTCATTTCTCACCAAACACTTGGTGGAATGGATGTATTTTACGGCTACATGAGACACTCTATTCTGCTAAAACTTTGCAAGGTTAGCAGTGGCTGCCCATGTGAGAAAATATAGACAGGATACGTGTTATACCTATTCCAAATTCCAATTTCATGAAGTCAACTTTGTTGAACTTGAATAACTTATTATATGGTTAGAGAAAGACATTCAACTCCCAAACTGATGTCCTAGGTTCTAAAACAACCAGTTCCTACTTACCAATTTTTAGGCTATTATTTTAACCCGTTTCTTGGCTTCTACATCTGAATCCAGGGGCATGGGTTCGCTGGTAGTCCTCACTTGAGACCCCAGGTCCTCCCTCCAGCTCCTGATCTCTTAGGCTATGGGTCCCTCAATACACATTTCATGGAATCACATTGCCCCAGGCACTGGACTTTCTTCTTCATGCATCATACTTCTTAACTAATATCCTGGAAACTTACACCATCAAAATGTATACACTACATCTAACCTTCCTGAAAGAAGATGAAATGAAAGGAAGAGGGCTCTGGTAATAGACCAGTTGGAGAATGAATTGAAGAGTAGAGGAGAGGAGAAAAGTGAAAAGAGGCAACGAAAGGCAAACCAGAGTGGTTGAAACCTATGAGGAAGAAGAGAGCTGAGCAAAGAAAATGACACACCAAAAAGTTGCAAAATTTGGGTCCCGTACTGTAGAGAGGTGTGCCCTGGACACGGCCTTCTGGAAAGGTATATGGTATAGAGGGTTATTTAGAGTCTTTAAACAGAAAAGCAATCATTTAGACTTGTTGGAAGATAGTTGTCTAAAAGAGTGCTTCTAATATATTATCATTTGTTGAGAATTGTTAAAAGAGGTTATATATTTATTTTTAAATTTTTTAAAAAATTTATTATTATTATTTTTTTTTTGCGGTACGTGGGCCTCTCACTGTTGTTGCCTCTCCCGTTGTGAAGCACAGGCTCTGGACGCGCCGGCTCAGCGGCCATGGCTCACGGGCCCAGCCGCTCCGCAGCATGTGGGATCTTCCCGGACTGGGGCACGAACCCGTGTCCACTGCATCGGCAGGTTATATATTTAAAACTCAGGTTCATGGTCCCCATTCTGATTCAGTGACTTTGGAGAAGGCCCAAGAATCTCCATGTTTAATAAACTCCCCAGGTGGTTCATAGTTCATATATAAACTGACAGAGGATGAGACTTTAAGAAACACTAGACTGAAAGGGCAGCCCCTTGAGGGCTTTATTCCAGAAAAGACAGTAAGAACTGCAACAGATCAGACTTTGTTCTCTTGCTAACACTAGGCAGTGAGCTCACTGACTTGGAACTGTTCCAAAACTTGTCATTGAAGCCTAGTAGTCCAAATGGTGTAAATAAGGTAAAGAACCCAGCTAATGGTCCAACCGGTACCTGGGCAATGCATAAGTGAAATGTTGCTGCATTGTGGATTAATAGCATGCTAACATACATGCAAAATTACCCAGGTGATTAGCCTGAAAATAGATGCCATTAGATATGATCATATCCTCTGTCAAGGTGAGCAAACTATTTCCCCCTTTCTTTCCAGGCCTTTCTAGTAATGTCCTGGTACTATCAGGCTACCATTACATTTACCCTCATTGAAAGACAAACCCATTTAGAATAAAATTGTACTGCTCTCTGCTTATGCCATATCCAGTACATGTCTTTAATTTATCTGCCTGCCTATCTTTTCATATGGTTTTTATCAAATGTGATAACTAGTCACTCACAGATGACTCAAAGAAAATCTAAAGATATACAGATACAGATATAGATACACACATATGTATATACAAAGAATATTTTTATGTATATATATATTTATGTCTATGTGTGTATATATATATAGAGAGAGAGAGATTTAAATAATATATACATATATATCATTATTTACGTATTTTATGTAAAATCATAAAAGTGATATAATTTTTAAGAAAGAAATTGTACAATATGCCAGAGCACTATAAAAGATATTCACAAAATAGAATTACAAGGGAGAAAATCATTTTGAACCCTTATTTTTTAAAAAACCTGTTTGTAGTGCTATTTCCCTAAAAGTCGAGGGGTCATACTGTAAAAAGAAATAACATCACCATGGAAACGTTGTCAAATATAAGGGCAGAGTATGTATCTCCAAAACATCTTCAAAAGAAAAAGTCAAAGAAGGTATTGCCAAAGAAAATAGAAAGCAAGTAAAATTTTATTCTTAATCAATTTTTAATAGAAAATTAATATAAAATGTTATTTAAATCAAGTTAACACTGATTTTAATTAATGAGTATGTTTTCTGCTGTTCTCTTTTTATACTCTCAAGAAACAAAAAGTGATCCTGATAATTCTGAATCTGATTAGAATACCTGGAAAGAAATATTAATAAGAATCATCATTATAAACACCCAGTCATTTCATCAGCAAACATAAAGGCAAGGTCACCTGCAGACCTGCTCCTACACAACTTTGGGGGCTTTTTTGGGTGTTAATGATAGCTGCCAAAGAAGTTTTGCAGTGAGTAAGGTTAACCAATCACCCCACAACCTTGCTTCCAAGTTATACTGTAAGCACATCCCAGACCAAATTCTGCCATGAATACAGATATTTATTTATTACACATGCATTGAAAAGTAAGTAGAAAAAAACAACTTGCATGACCTATCATGCACTCTCAAGGCCCTTTTTGCCTTGGGTGGAGGTTCACTCAACTTAGACACCAAGATTCCAGATTCAAGACTATTCCACATGTTGGCATTAGGCAACCAGATTCCTGTGGAGTTAATAGCTGGAAGCAGGACAGTCTGGGAATTTAGCCTTGAGCATTGTCTCCCCATGGGTAAAGGAGTAAGACCTCACTCAATTTTTATAATGATATTTTCATGCAAATGTGAGAAAAGTCTTTAAAATATATTTAGTCAGTCTCCATATCTTGAATAACTTTAATTTCTTCAATGACAACCCATTTCTAACATTTATCAGGCTGATTAGCAAACAATTAAATCAATGAATGAAAATCTTTTTTTTCTTATATTCATCATGTATATGGATGAAGGATGAATTTACAGCCCTGTGGCTTACATATAGTCTTTTTCATATCAGGTTTGCTGTCCCTCCAACACGGATTCTGGGTTAGGATATTGGCCCCCAGAGTTCTTTTTTAACATATTGGCATGTGTATATTATCTCAGTATCATGAATGACATATTTTACAGCATATTACAGATATCATAATGATAGCTTTGCATACAGATCAACAAGTTGCTATATCAGCAATGGGATATGAAAGATGCTAGGAAGACATTGTAGCAAGTTGCTCCCCAAGCTGTTGCTGAAATTCTCTCTAGGGCACATTAGCTAGTCCAGGAGAACTGAATACAGAAGACGGAAGGCTACGGCTAAAAGTGAGTGCTCAGAAACCTGAGTTTGTTGGATCATGGGATGATGGATTCCAAATGTGATGGGAGATACCATGGTGGTTTCCACCTTCTCCTCCCTCCACCTCTCACCCTTCCTATTCTGGAAGACATTTGATACCAGTTTCCTGAAATTTGGCTGGAGCTGTGAGGAAGGTGAGAGTGGATGGAAACCGTATTTATCAGATAAGTGGGTTAAGAGATTGAAAGGGTCAGAGGTAAGAAGACATAGTAGAAATGGAGAAGGATGCCCAGATTTTACGTTGTGTAACCGTGTAGTTGAAGGTGGCATTCATCCGTAGAGGCAGAATGCAAAAGGACAGTGTTGAGCAAAATGTTGTTTGTCACATGCCAATTTTGTGGCTCAGGAAAGTCATGAGAGCAATCGATGCTGCTTTTCCAGCCATCTTCTAAATCAGAGTAATCTCTCCTCTTTGATTTTATGACCTTAAATTGTCTTCTGAGGGAGTTATTGGAAAAGCAGGCAAAACTGTTGGAATCATGACCATGTATGGGCAAGATTATATATATATATATATATATATATATAATTTTTTTTTTTTTTTTTTGCGGTATGCGGGCCTCTCACTGCTGTGGCCTCTCCCGTTGCGGAGCACAGGCTCCGGACGCGCAGGCTCAGCGGCCACGGCTCACGGGCCCAGCCGCTCCGCGGCATGTGGGATCTTCCCAGACCGGGGCACGAACCCGTATCCCCTGCATCGGCAGGCGGACTCTCAACCACTGCGCCACCAGGGAAGCCCAAGATTATATATTTTTTTATTTCTTTATTTCCAGAAAGCCTCTGATACAAATTACTTATAAAAACATTAGGTAATTTTCTGCCTAGAAGTATCATAGTATTAGAAGACAGGTATCTCTGGTTTTAAGTTTGAACACTGGCCTTTGTTAATCGTGGTGACCTTGAGCAAGTAACTTTAGGTCTGTGAATCATAGGTTTCTAATCTGTAAAATTAGAATGCTACTACCCTTTATCTTTTCTTTATAGGGCCATGTATTAATGAAGTTGAAAAATGAGACGTGTGTGTGAACTGTAATTTATGTTATAAATGCTATTCTTATTTTCATAATTATCATTGTTATAGCAAGATATTTATTTCTTCTATCTTAAATACATAACTATTTCTAGGATCAAATATTTAATGGTGTTTGATTGTTTACTACAATTATATTAATATGCATCATCTGTAGTCTATAGGTAATTTATTGCTTTTGGAGGTCAATAGGCCCATTGAGGGGTGTGTGTGTGTGTGTGTGTGTGTGTGTGTGTGTGTGTATTCTAGAATATTTTGAAATATAAAAAGATATTCTGAATTTAGTGCTTTGTGATTGAATTGGTCAATATAGGCATCATATTGAATGCAGTATTTCCAACTCAAATAAAAAATGAAACAATTACCCAATGGAGGATACCTTGTCCAAATGTAAGATAGCTGTTCCAAAGATAGCTTTTACTAAAGTAATATCATTGGTGTCCATGTGTGGTCATAAAGAATAATTTTATCTGCTGTTCAGTATCTTAAAACCACTATTTACTTGTTTAAATTTTTGTTATTATTTCCTGGAAAAAAATAAAAAACTATCGATAGTAAACGTTTTTCTTAAATAACAATGCTAGTATAAAAATTCACTACGTTGGGTTAATTCCCCCAAATTTAAATCAGCAATTCCTGCATCTGAGCAGGATATATCAGCTCAAGACTTCCTGATGTTTCTCTTTCCCTATATCTTTCAGCTTCTTTTCCCTGCACTAACCTTCCTGTTCTGTAGTTAGTTGAAAACAAAGGTTAGTTTAGAAATGCCAGCTTCATACTATTTATCTACATTGAGTGAAACACACTTGTACAAACAACAGTGGCCTTCTCCTTGTGCAATATAGGATGTGGTCAATCATTTGGCAATTCAATTTTGGCGCACTGTGAACTATTTATTGGTTAAGTTCAGTACTTTGGGCGGCAAACCTTGGAGAGGGTTTTTTTTTTTTTTTTCCATTTTACAGGAAACTATTAAGTTTACAGGACCTAATATTTATTTCACAGTCAAACTTATACTATTGTATTGATAAATATTTAATGGTATTGAGCTCATTGGTTATGCCTTGTATATTTCATTTAAATGTTTTATTACTCTAAAAGTGTAGTGTGGTCCATTGAGGAAGGAAAAGAAGGGTGAAAAATCTTTCCAACCAGAGATGAGAGAGAACTCAATTTCAATTTGGAGCAAAGAGGAAAAACAATCAAACATATATTTTTTTGAGGTCCAGACAGATTATTCTTGAACAAAGTTTCCATTCAGAAAAAAGAACATCTGGAAAACTCTATGAAAAATTTCAGAATTGTTTAAGCTGAAAGGCTCTTACAACGCCACAGATTCAAGATTATTTTGAGAGAGAAAAATAGACGATGATGTAAATTCTGACGTTTCTACAGAAGACATTCCCTTAGTTTATTCAGTGGGTGATGGGTGGGGACAGGAGGAAAAAGGGGCATCAAATGAGAACAATTTCTGTAATAGTGAAAGTGGGTATTTGGGTAAATGAATAAAATGAAAGAGCAATCTCTGAATAAAAAAAGGACTCTCATTGCATTTATAAATGAGATTGAGCTTATGAATAAAAAAAATACATCCCACAGTAAAATAAAAACAGCTTTTGTTTTTGCAGCTGGTAGCTGCAAAAGTTCAATACAGTAATTTTCACATTTTTCATGATGAGGACTCCTTTTATATGCCCAAGAGTTTTTAGAGATCCACAATATAGTTAATGTACTGTCAATGTTTGTGAAATGACTAAAAACTATTCTAAATTACTGACACGTTAAAACATTTTTAAAAAGTCACAGTAGTATAAGCAAGCAAACAAAATGGGGATATGTATTTACAAACCAGATTAAAGAGACATGCCAGACAGTTGATCAGAATGCCAGTCTACAAAGGGCACTAAAATACGACTGAAATAAAAATCGTGTGCCAGTTAACTCAGGTTAAATTTGACTTGTTAAATTCTCATTGAATTGTAAATTGTTTCTACTTCTCTATTTGCAGTAGATAAAAGCCTCAGGTAGAAATTTTATAACTCTCTTCAAGAGCCCCTAGCCCCACTTCTATTAAATAGATAGCAAATAATTTTTTAAAATATCCTCTTGAAAAGGCATTAAATTCTAGGCTCCCCAAGGATATACATTTCTCCAAACAGCAGAACATATATTCATCAAATATGGTATTATTTTTTCAAACTACAGTACATTGTATGCATATGGATTCAAAGATCCTTTGCATTAACCCTTTGCCCACTTCTGATGGGCCCGCCGCAATCCACAGATCAGGAATACCTGAATTCCCCAATAGACTCTTGGGGTCAGAATGTCCCACAAGGATTCTACCACTCATCTTGGTCTTGATGTCAAAACTTTTCTTGATCTCATTTGTCACATGACCTAGTTATGCCCTAGTATTTAGCCTCAGATTCTCAATGACACAGTATTGACATCCTGCAATAAATCACTCCTTTCCTGGGTTAGCTTAAGTGGGCCTAGACTCTGATTCCAAGGAGCCCTAACAAGGTAAATCTCTTTGGTCCTTCACACATAGAGCTATTCACCTAGCAGACTGTAACATCAGTCCTGTGCTAAAGCCCCCCATCATATAGCATACAAAGTTTAGTTCCCCAGTTGGATTTTGCTATCAAATTCCCTCCAGGGTTCATGGGCCGCTTTTCTTTCCTTCACTTGCTTGTCTTTAATCCCAATTCAGTTTTGATCTAAATTGGATTTATTGTCTCTCCTCCAAATCATGTGGATTCACTTTTCCCCTTTATGGGTTTGTGAAAGCAAAAGTAAGTGTCTTAATATGTTGTCACTTAAGAGTAGATATAGTACTTTAAATACAAATGACACATTTAACTGGACAATCACACACATCAGAAAAGATAAGTTCCTCCAGACGCGCAGGTTCAGCGGTCATGGCTCACGGGCCTAGCCACTCCGCGGCATGTGGCATCTTCCCGGACCAGGGCACGAACCCGCATCCCCTGCATCGACAGGCGGCCTCTCAACCACTGCACCACCAGGGAAGCCTGAGCTTCCTCTTTTTGCTATTACCACATAGGCATGGATGGTTGAGCTGCTAGATGCTGATACTGAGCACATAAATGCAGCCAAAATAGTGAATTCACAGGATGATATGAAGATGATGAAATGATACACATAGCATTAGTCCGTGGCCCTTCCAAATGCTGTAGCTATATTTTATAGTTCCTGGACCATAGGAAGGTTGTCGCTCAAAATGTTATTTGGCCACATTTTCATAGGGAAGTCCAAACATGTCTTTTTTTTTTTTTTTTTTCCAATCACCAGAAATCAGATTTAGGAAGACCTAACAATTCAAAATGTATATATATCAAAATTCCTATAACAAAACTGAGAGTACAAAAGGGAGGACAAGAGGGCAAATCCACAACCATAGGTGGAGATTTTAACACTCTCTGAGTAATTGAGACCAGACAGACAAAAGCACATATATAGAGGTAAAAATTATATATTTGAATTTGAATATTTGAATTTGAATAACACTGCCAAACAACTTGAAATATTTGATACTTATAAAATATTTAATCCAACAACTGCAGAGCACATATCCTTTTCAAATTGTACATGGAATATTGATCAAGATAGATCATATGCTCCTGCATAAAAAAAAAATCTTAATACACTTCAAAAGACTAAAATTTTACACTGCACTCTCCTATCACAGAAAAATTAAGTTAGAAATCAATATACAAGAGAGACAGAGAAGTAAAAAAAAAATTGGAAATTAAACAACCACCTATAAATTGTCCATATTCAAAGAATAAATCGTAAGTAATCATATATGATAATGAATTATAAGTCAAATATAGTGTATCACAACTTGTTAGATGTATATAAAGGCATAAACAAGTATATATCCAGTCAGCTGCCTGTTTTTGTAAATAAAGTTTTATTGGAAACCAACCACAATATTCATGTATATATTGTCTATGGCTGCTTTTGGACCTCAACAGCAGAGTTGAGTAGTGGTGACAGAGACTGTATGGCTTACAAACCTAAAATACTTCCTGTCTGAATATTTACAGAAAAAGTTTATTGACCCTTGAAATAACGCAATAGTTAAAGATAAATAGGTTTTACTTTCTGAGCCTTGGTTTCCTCATCTGTAAATGAGAGTATTAAAAGTATAGACTTTAAAGGGATGTTATAAGAATTCAGTGACATAATGGAAGTAAAGTGCTTAGCAGATTACCATTCAATTAATCTTAGCTATTATTATCAACAAAAAGGATAAATAGGTTTCAAAAGATTTAAGAAAGAAGATTTGTAAAAATTAACAATCAAGTTTTCTTCCTTAAGAAGGTAGAAAAGAAAGAAAATTAAATCTAAAATAAGTAGAAGGAAGGAAATAAAAATAAACTAGATCAATGAAGTAGAAAAATTAAATTAACAAAGTTACATTGCTTCTGAAAGGCTAATAATATTAATAAAGATATTTCTACAAAATGAAGACACCCCTTAGCTCTTTGAGAAATACAGCTTTAGGTGATTTAAGTATAGAGCCATAAACTGTGATATCTAGAAGAGATTCAAATTAAGACCAAATTTTTCATTTTATGTAGAAAATTAAATCTAAAATGTTAATTTTGTTTGAAGTTATCAGATAATTTTTTTTGTTTTTTGTTTTATTTTGCGGTACGCGAGCCTCTCACTGCCGTGACCTCTCCCGTTGCGGAGTACAGGCTCCGTACGCGCAGGCTCAGCGGCCATGGCTCACGGGCCCAGCCGCTCCGCGGCATGTGGGATCTTTCCCGACCGGGGCACGAACCCGTGTCCCCTGCATTGGCAGGCGGACTCTCAATCACTGCGCCACCAGGGAAGCCCTATCAGATAGTTTTTTGACAGACTCATTAAATGATTAAAGCTCAGATACATCAACTTCCACTCCAGTACTCTTTCTGCTTTACCATCTCTCAGAACTCAGGTAAAATCAGAATTAAAAAAAAAAAAATGGACTCTTCAAGTCAAATAGTTGATCTTTGATGTTGACTTTAATCTTTTCAGGGAAAGCTGGGTTTTAAAGAAAGTGATAGAGTCGTATAATGGAACACTACTAGCATTACAGCAAAACGATACTCCAAAATTTAGTGATTTGAAACATGTTAACAAACATTTTATTGCCTCTCATGTTCTGTGGTTTTAGTAGACTCAGTTGGATAGCTTTATTGGCCTCTGGGATACTTAAATGGCTGGATGTCTCTTCCTGCCATTTGCTTTCCAGTGTTCCTCTTTTCCACACGGTCTCTCCATGTGGTTTCTCCATCAGGGTAGTCAAACTTTTATGTGATGGCTCAGATTGTTAGGAGATGTTTTTCTAGTGGTCTTAAAGATTATGCACATCTTGTGAGCAAAAGCACTGTTTCATTCTTCTGTTTATAAAGTACTAAGCAACTGAAACAGTGACTTGGTAAAATTACAAAAATGTTTAATGTTTTAATTTTCTTACTTGTAAATGTAAGGGTAATAACAGTGCTTACTTGCTAGAGTAATTGTAGCATTAATTGAGATAATATATGTAAAATTTCTAGCACTATATTGGATACTATATTTACATTATTATTGACAAATGTTCTAAAGTTTTATATTGTGTCCTCACCTTTACCATTGTCCAGTTTTTGCTAAAATTGCATTTTGTTTTCTCTGGGACCCTATGCTACTTCACTTTCTGTGAAGCAATCATAAAGCACAATCTATTGTTGATGCAAAATGAATTGAATTCCACTCTAGCCACTAAATTTAAACTTTGAGCATTTCCTATTTTTCATAAACAAAATGGTCTCATATCAACTCATTAACTAAAAAGTTTCCTATATGGGTTGTGATGAATTTTCTTCAAGTTTTAAGAGATAAAGATTTCTTCTGTTTTTTTGTATTATGTTTGTTAGAAATCATTGTTTAACCCCTAACCTGGTTTTATGGAATCCTGGGCTATTTTTACATTATGATATTATAAACCAAAATTATAAAATAAAATAAATTTAATACTCAATTAATAGAATAAAAATCAGATACAAATCTCTTTTTTTTTTTTATTTGTCCATGCCACGTGGCTTGTGAGATCTTAATTCCCTGACCAGGGATCGAACCCTGGCCCATGGCAGTGAAAGCACAGAGTCTTAACCACTGGACCACCAAGGAATTCCCAGATCCAAATCTTTTAAGAGAAACATTTCAGCCTTTTTCCTACTTTGGATCTGTGGACATTGCCTTTGTGTAGGAATTAAGGGTAGTTTGGTGCAAACACCAACTATACAACTGTTCAGAGAAATGTTTAGAGCATAGTTGAGTCACAATAAAGATGTGTTGAATACCTGATCAAACTGCCTGGTAGGACACGTCTTTCTCCTTCCATAGAACTATATATGTATCCCTCTGACTGAAGCTTCACCCTTAAAGAGAACAACCTTGCCATAAAGAATATCCTCTCCATTATCTAATGGTCATGTGACTGGTCACATGAATGCAACTGACTTAACCCTAGAAATGGCACGTTGTCTCTTCTACTGCCATTCGTTGGTGAAACAATCCCAAGGCCCATCCATATTTCAGAGGAGAGAAAATAAGTTCCACCTCTTTGTGGAGGGGACTAATAAAGAATTTATAAAGATTTTCAAGCCAATGTAGTCTGCCTTCTGGTCACAGACTATTTACATTCTTCTCATGAACAAACATACTCACTGAATTCCAATATCCTCAAAGTTTCACCTGATCAGCCTTGAAGACCAAGACCACATCATCTAAATCCAGTTCTGGTGAGGAAGAAACTACTCAGGAGAAGTTCCTCTCAATCAAAGGCCTCTGGACAGGAAGTAAAGGGAAAAATAATCCCCCTTGTCTCCTCTAACATAGTTACCACTGTAAATCAGGGACAGGAAAACTACTATAGAGTCTTTTATGCAAAAGGGAGGAAATGGATGGCACACTGCAGGTAAAGGTCCATAGCTATTCTAAAGTAAAGATAGACCTGTGCCAACAACTGGGGCCCAGTCTATACACCATGAATTGTTCTCCATGGCCCTTGTATCTGATCTCTGAGTCATGTTTCCTTTTTAATGAAAAATGGCATTAGTTTGCAATAATTAATTTTCCTAACAGAAGGTTGAGGGCTCAAAGGCCACTTTTTCATTTTAGTTCAAGTTAATATTGCTTGTACTGATACAGTTCTTAAAATACACATACACAGGGCTTCCCTGGTAGCGCAGTGGTTGACAGTCCGCCTGCCGATGCAGGGGACACAGGTTTGTGCCCCTGTCTGGGAAGGTCCCACATGCCGCAGAGCGGCTGGGCCCGTGAGCCATGGCCGCTGAGCCTGCGCGTCCGGAGCCTGTGCTCCGCAACGGGAGAGGCCACAACAGTGAGAGGCCTGCGTACCGCAAAAAAAAAAAAAATACACACACACAGCAAACCTTTGTGGCTTTCCTATAAATCTGACTGAGGTTCATCCCATTATTCCAAAGCCACACACAGAAATCTCTGCAATGTCCCTTGCTACCTGAGCTGAGAGTTAGGGAGCTGTGATAAAATGCCCATAATATTCTTAGAAGCCCTTTTTTTCTACTAAATAGAGTCTACAAAATACTGACAAAATATTCTCAGGTTTTAACAAAGAGTGACATCCTTGACATCTTATGTACAGTTCCTCATGTCTGTATTGTACTGATAGCAGTCTGGATTTCATCTTTGTCCTGAGGCCGTTGTTTAATTTGAGAGTTTGCTATTACTGCTCAACAAACCACTCCACAATTTAGTGGCTTAAAACAATAATTTATCCTCCAAGGTTCTACTTGGGGATATCTTCTTTGAGGTGACTGTGGTCATTTGGGGCTGGTCCTAAAATTTTCCAAATGTCCAAGATGGCTTCTTCATTTGTCTGGTGCATCAGCTAGTATGGAAGGAACACCTGCCCACTAGCTGGGCATCTAACTTGACATGTGGCATCTCCACCTGGCTAGCTTAGCTTTTCTTGCATTATGGCTGTCTCAGGTTAGTCAGAATTCTGAAACCTGAATAAATGATCCAAAAGAACCAGGTGGAAGCTGTAAGCCTTCTTTCAAACTAGCCCCAGAAATAATACTGTGTCATCCTTGCCATGTTTGATTGGTCAAAAATAAGTTAGCGCATCACCAGCCCAGCCAAGAAGCAACAGGGCAGACTATGCAGGTGTATGAAGACTGAAAAGTGTGGTTCATGGGGAGGAGGAGAATTTTACAACTAGCTCCCACATTTATATAGTTAATAAGTGGCAGAACTAGAGTTTTAATCTTGATTTGATGGCTGCCAAAGTCTATACTTCTAACCAATATATTTTGCCCCTGTATTTCTTTTTTTTAAAGGTTATGTATGTCAAGAAATTTTTTCATCTATCTATCTTATTGCTTTTGGGGAAGTATCGTTGTTAGTTTTATGTATTAACTTGTTTAGGCTGTAATGCACAGTTATTTAAATGAACATTAATCTAGGGGTTGCTGTGAAGGTACTTAGTAGATGCAGTTAACATCTATAATCAGTTTACTTTAAAAAATATTATCTTCACTAATGTGGGTGGGTGTTATTCAATCAGTTGAAAGTTTCTGAAAATCAAAAACCTGAGGTTTCCTAGAGAAGAAGAAATTCTCCCTTAAGACTGCATCTGAGGAAATTCCCTGGGAGTCCAGTGGTTAGGACTCCATGCTTCCATTGCAGGGGACACGGGTTCAATCCCTGGTCATGGAACTAAGATCCACAAGCTGCCCAGTGTGGCCAAAAATAAATGAAAAAATAAAAAAGGACTGCATCTGAGTTTCCAGCTTGCTGGTCTGCCCTACAGATTTGATATTTGCCAGCCTCCACAATTATATGAGCCAATTCCTTAAAATTAATCTTTTTGTATGCATGTGCACATGCATAATAATTACATGTATATATAAGAATATATAATGTATATATGCATATTTTATTATATGAAATATGTATATGTGTGTATAATATGTATAATGCTATACATTGTTATATAATGTTATATAATGTTATATAATGTTATATGTGAGTATATACATATACACATTTGTATATATAAAGTATATATTCATATTATATAATAGCATATTATACTATTACATAAATGTAGATGTATATATGTAATATATGCATATGTATGTTTATATAAATATAACCTATTGTTTCTATTCTCTGGAGAGCCCTAAGTAATACAGGGGTATGTAGTTGGCCTGACTATTACAGGGATATGTACAAGGGAATGGCATTTAATTTGGGACCACATAAAAGTAGTTCACATTTGTGGGTTTAAACTGCCTCGTTTTGTAAATCTCGCCATTTCAAAAGGCTCTATCTGTGTATGTAGCAAAGTAGCCTTTAAGTGCCAAGTGTCTTTAAAACTTAAAAAATAAAAGCAAATTCTATACTATTCATACAAAAGACCATTAGAATATGGTGATATCTTTATAATACCAAAGCATCCACAATTCCATCGTATATCTAACAGGTAGAGCAAATAGAAATGAAACAAAACAAAAAGCATAATATGTATAATTTGCCATTAAAGAAAAGACACAGAACAACAGGATGCAGTCGTGACAATATCATATCATATCTGCCTAAAAGTGTTTTTGTTGGTTTGGGCAAATCTAGACAAAACTTAACCTAATTAGAAAGTAGATTTGCATGGCTTTTTGGCAAAATGCACTGAATGGGATGGAGGTACCGCTAGAGCTTTGGGGCTTTTGCATTAAGCTCCAGCTGGGCCCAGCAGACACTGTCCAAAAGATGACCTCCAAATAATTAAATGATTTCCATATGTTTGCTCAGGTCTACTCTTCTAATTCGAGTGTTGCCATCTTTTTCCAAGCCCACTGCTTCTTACTGTGCTGCAACAGTGCTTAGAGGAGACTCACAATTGGAAACCATCAAATATTCTACAATTGAATGGTTTCAAAAAAACAGAAAACTACAACAGTTGGTCCTTTAAAATGGAGCCATTTTAAGTATGATACCATTAGCTTGATTTTAGGTTAGAGAACTCTCATTTGGTTTGGGTTTTTGGAAACAGGTAGTTTAAAGAATAAAATTGTTTGAAAAATGGTGTTTCATTAATAACTAAGGGGAAATAAATGAAGCTCTCTATTTCTCAAAATGAAACTTAGTATCCACCAACTTTTTACAGTAGAATACATTTTCTACTGACAGAGAGCATACTCAACGTTAATTTTGAACATCTTATTCAAAATTTCTTTAAATAAGAGAATACGATTAGGTTTTCAATCAGCCTTTATTGATTATGTGACTAGATAGATTTTAATAAAATATAACAGAGCTACTAAAACACATGGTATGAAATGCTGTATCAAAGATGTTGTAAATCAGAGCTTTTACAACATGAAGGAGGTTAACTTCAATATGATCATTCTAAAATTTACGTACCACCCCTCTTCTATTTCATGCAGGGAACCCTTTTTCAACATCTATCTATAGTCAGCTTAAGAACTATGACCTCTTTCCTGTATGCCAGCAGTTGGCAAACTAAGGCCCTATTTTGTACATGAAATATTTTGGGGACACAGCCATGCCCATTTGCTTCTGTATTGTCTATGGCTACTTTCTGCTCTCCAACACAGAACAGAGTATTTGTGACAGAGATGGTATGGCCTGCAAGTCAGAAATATTTACTATCTGATCCTTTACAGATAAAGTTTACCAACTCCTGTTTATAATGAAAAAGTAATAAAAAGAGCACCACCTAACTGGGTACATTTATTCATTCATTCTATGAACACTTTTTGAGTATTTACTGTGTTTCAAGACTGTGTTATACAATCTGTCTACAAAGATGAACAAGACACCAAAACTGACTCTAAAGATCAAGTGTTCCACAGAAAGAGAGTCATGAAATTAAACAACTGCAATGTAGTACAATGGATGCTGTAAGAAGCAGGTTTGAATTTTACATTAGAGAAGAAGACAAAGCAACTAACTGTATAGGAGCAGGGAAATGGTGATATTTGATCAGCATCTTAATGTAGAAACTTTCATTCACAAGATTGGATGAGAATGATATTCAGACAAAAAGTAATGCATGTGTTAGCCCCTGGAAGAGTGAAACATTGTCTTATGTAGAAGGATTATCAAGTGTAAGAGTTCGAGCTGTGGCCCACAGGGAGTAACAATAAATAGAACTGCATGTGTGGACCAGGGCTCTATTCAATACTAAAGCATTTACTGAAGGGTTATGGGGAATCATTGGAACAGTTTAGTAAAAGAAGCTGCATGATTACATTTGCATAACATGATAACTCAGGCAAGCATTTAAGGATTAACAAGAGTGAAGAATAGATAGGAGTTATAAGAATATAAACTAAGGCACGGTATTAGGTTTATGTTAGTAGGAAGTTATAGAAACCCAACTTGAATTGACCTAGGCAATATATATGTCTATATATACATCTATATCTATGTATCTATGTATCTATCTATCTAAAATCAGGCTTATTCATTTGGATGCCATCCACAGATCCAGATCTGTATTCCCCCAGCTCAATGTTCTCAATAAAGGAAAACTTCTGCTTCCCAATATTTCTAACCAAATTAACCCAACTCTTTGCCAGATTTTGTTCTCATGCCATTCCTAAATAAACCACTATGCCCTGACTTAAAAGGAGACAGGAATTTTTACCCGTGCATGATTTTGAAGTGACAAGCAGTAACATATATTAACTTTTTCAAGTTTTATCAAGGATTTATTTTAGTTCAGTTGAGCCTATATTGTCTGATTGTTACATGGTGCCAGGCAGTGAGTGGTTGGAAATGCAGTGTTGGAGAAGCTGCGTCTGTTTTTGAGGATCTTTTCACCTAGTTAATGAGGGAAAAGTCAGTAGGTGAATAAAGATATAAGCAAGGTCAGATTTCTGTAAGAACACGAGAGAGCCAAGTAGGGGAGGCAGGCATTGTCAGGAACACCACCCAGGAGTAGAATTGTCTAAAATGAGAATTGAAAGGGAGTAGAATCTAGCCAGGGTAGGGAAAGAAGCAGGTTGCAAATAGACAAAAGGGAAATATACAAATCCTTGGCAGGGAGGCCAACTTAAAGGGGAGGGTAGGCATGAGGAGAGATGGATTCCAAGGTGTAAAAGCCGAAACCAAACCATGAAGGTTAGAGACACTCTGATAAAAAACTTGAACTTTATTTTGAGGGAAATTTGGATCAACTGAATTTTTTTTTTTTTTTTTCGGTTCGCGGGCCTCTCACTGTTGTGGCCTCTCCCGTTGCGGAGCACAGGCTCCAGATGCGCAGGCTCCGCGGCCATGGCTCACGGGCCCAGCCGCTCCTCGCCATGTGGAATCCTCCCGGACCGGGGCACGAAGCCGCGTCCCCTGCATCGGCAGGCGGACTCTCAACCACTGCGTCACCAGGGAAGCTGAGACTGAATAATTTAAAGTTGGTGGAGGATCATTATCAGATGTGCTCTTTAGGACAAACACTCAGCTATATTGAGATCATTTAGTGTCCTTTGGAATCTCATTTTAAGCGAACAGCAGGCAGGTAGAGAGCTTATTTCAACTCAAAGAATGGAGAGATTCAGAGCAGGCACAGTGCAGCTGTTCTTCCACTCACGGTGTAACCACTCTGAACTTCAGCTTGTTTCCTCTGTGTAAGGGGAATAATAATATTTCCTACTTTATAGGATTGTCTGGGAAACAACTGAGATCATGTAATGCAAGAACTCTATAATAAAGCCGAACATATAGGAATTGCTCAATAAATTGACTCTATTTCTATTATCATTATTATTATGAGTAATTTTTCAACAATGTTTTTCAAGGCATTCTATTATTCTGTGATGTTCCATAGATCTTGAGATTGTGTGGCAGAGGGAGAGGGAGACCGAATGAGAAAGAGAGAAGGAAGTGCAAGAATGGGAGAGAGATGCTTATCTGTCTCAGAGAACGGGGAGATTTCATTTCAATTGATAGGAAGACTTGTATAAATTCTATCATAAATAAACATTATGTTTACAGTTAGCAAAATGTATTAACCACTGGGGTGAAGCGAAGCAGCTTAACAGAGCAGAGCCTCTCTGCAGGGGGAAAAGAAGACTTTAGTCAACCGAAACCGTAGGCCCCGGTGTTACTCAAAACACGTTTCAGGCAAAGATCATAATGTGTATTTTCACAGTATTAATTAAAAAAGCAAACTATTATCTGGAGGCAAATTAAAATGAAGAAGCTGTTTGATTAAAACTTCCATGGACCAAACATTACCGGTAGGTAGTCTCATAGAATCCAAGTGGAAATCGGGGTTAAGAGTAAAGCAGATCACACGTACCCACAGTGACACACAACTAAATTTGCATAGTTTTACAATTTTCACTAATGAGAGAATAGCCATTTGGTTTTATAAAGCAAATCATGGAAGTGTATTGATAATTCTAGTTGTTTCTCACTCCCTAAAGAATCTAGCAAATATTATTTTGGTATAATAAGACTTCTTCAAGAGACACATGGCTTTAGTCAAAATGTCATGGAAATCTCTTCCTTTTCCAAACTTTTTTTCATTTCTGTTTGTGTCTGTGCCACAGCCATCATGTATGCTTTATGGTTAGATGAGGACTCTTCTCCTTTTAAATGTGATGCCCGAAGACCAATATAGACACATAGCTGGCTTTGTCTTTAACAAAGTAGAGCAGTGATATCTGCAGTGCTTTGAAACAAATCACAAGCCCTCAAATATGCCGACCAACACACCTGAAATTCCCCTATTTTGGTGGGTTACACAGCGACTATTCAAGAATTCTATTTTTTAAACTAAAATACAACTATCTCTAGAAGAAAAGATAGTAATAAATTCCATAGGGCAACTGAATTGATTAGATCCCTTTCCTTTTTTGCAGAAAAGACTGAGGGTGGTGGTGGGCAAATAGACTAAAGGAGAAATTCAAATAGAGGAAAGGCCCAGAATAAGGAAACATAGTCTTTGGGAAAGAGGAACTGCTACTAAAGATGCCTGATAGGGCTCGTCATAGAACAGACAACCCTGTAGCTTGCTTCTTGCCTATGCCTGTTAAAGGATTTCATACAAGCAACTAGAGTGGAGACTTGGGAGGAAACTCTTAAATTCAGACATCCCAAAGGGACTCTCGGTCTGCTCATTAATGCCTGATTTACTTATTCTTTCTGATCTCTTGTCTTGCAAAAGAAATTTATCTCTGCTTCTTTCATATTATTTCTGACCCTCCTAAAGAAACTCTTAAATTATTATTAATGCCCTTAATATTTTTTGCTAACTCCCACATATTTCATCTAAGTTCCTCCTTGGCTTATTTCTTCTCTGTTTTTCCATGTCACTGTCAGCTCCCATTTTGACTGATGTTTTCTCCAGGGGTCACATCAGAATAGAAGTCAGAGGTGACCACCATCCTCACAAGGAATAATCTAACTCTGAATTCCTCACATTTCTAAACAAGTATACACATGGCCAAGTTATCTGCAAACTTAAAATGATTCCCACCATCTTCTTGTTTAATGAAACATGCCACATATACAATTATAAATGAAGGAATAAGCAAAGAATCTAGGAATATTGCCTAGCTCCACTTGGTGATTTTCAGATGGTTAGAAAAAGAACAAAGCCTTCCGGTTTCTAGGGTACTTGTCTTAACTAATATACAGAACTGCATGAATACATAATGCAGATGAAAACTATAGGAAGAAGTGTCAATATGACTCTTTCTCTGCCTTCTGACACTAAGGCTGGGCAAAGATACACCTGCACCACCATATGTACAGCAGAGAACTGAAAAGCTCTTCTCCTTGACCTCCTGGGATTCCTACATCAGATGGGATTGAGCTGAAGGCAACAGCTGGCTTGCAGATGCGCACGATTTACCCACATTTAAGTAGCCTGGGCAGAGGCAGAGACATCTTTGAATGTGTACCCAATTCCATGTGGTCAATCAAAAGACTTCAGTCTATTTGGATGTCTCTGGGACCTACGTCTTCCCTATGTTTACAGGCTGATGGAAACAGACTTAACTGTGTTGGGGGTAAAGTGAGCATTTGAGTCTGGGTCAGTATGTGGAGTCAAGTCAGATGGATAATGGATGGTGGCAGGCTTAGACTGCCCACTTGCAAACACATACTTATGAAGGAGTAATCTCACTGAAAGAAAATGAGGCAAGATCTATCTGACGTGGCTGGAAATTGCTATGAACTAAGAATTAGATAACATAGGAGGCAAAGTTACAGACCTCCCAATCACCAGAAAATGAGCAGGGTCTTTTTTAATATATGCATGTAACGTAGTCCATGTTGTCTTTTTGCCTTGGTAAAAGACAAAAACGCACATAATGTTTATCTTTTCTGGAATCCTTTTGCCTGACCCAGACATAGACAGGATCAACAGACAGAAAGCTGAAATATAATATTAGAAGCAGCCCACTTTCATTTTGTAGGTACTTTAAGTTACCAGAAAGTGATAGTTTTTATCTTTTCAATCTAATTACACTAAAATAGATTCAGAAGGGACTTGGTGCCTGAGGAAAGTGTAGTGCTGGATAGTGTTTTAGGCCAGGCTCCACCATCTACGTTTTATTCTGGTCTCGGGTCAGCCGTCTACCAGCTACACCATCCCTAACATTGGCTAGGGATTTGATTAGCTCCTCAATTACTTAGTCAGACTGGCAGGCTGTTCCCTGGTGCTTAGGAAGGATGGTTCTGAGCTGCTCTCTAATTGTGAAACTAATTAGTTACAGAGCCCTCATGGGTGACTTATAATCCTCACTTTAATATTTTGTAGTTGAAAATAGAAATTCCGTAATAATATCAAAAGTTATTTTCATTCATTCTCTTAATTTCTATTAATGGCTTACTAAAATTGTTAATCCTAAACAGAGATTTAATTTCAAACTTTCAAAATGAATATATTAATTAAAAATATTAAAAACATACATGTATTTCAAAATATCAAAAAAACTTATACAAAGAACCCACTTTTTGTACAGCAGGTTATAAAATTTGAGGCAAATACAAATGCTTGGTGAAAAAATGGCACAATAGCTAAAGCAAGAGCTATACTAAATAATCATGCATATCAAAGAGCTAAAATACATTGCATATATGTATTTACAATTTAACCTGATAATATTGCCTATGAGGCATCTTTCCACATCCCAGACTTATAAAAATTTGTTTTTGTCAATTTAGCTACCTGCAAGTCTTTGAAAGATTCACTAAAATAAATAAACTTCCTTTACTTTAACCTACATATCCCCCTTTTCTCACATTGCCCTTGCGCATGTCTCAGGACATCCAAAGAATCTTGAAAACAACACAAACAGGAATGGAATTGCACAGCATGACGGGACCTTCCTTATGCATGGCTGGCTCCCACTTGAAAGAGGGGAAAGAATGCATAGCAATGTTAAGTCTACATGCACAGCTTCTGATTTGGCCCATGAATTATAGATGCACTTCTGAGGGGCCATTTCCCTTATGGGTTCTGATGTAAAAACAGTGGGTAAATATCTAATGCACTTGACCCAATATGTTAATCCGGCAGTAAGGTAGATACCCATGGTCTCTCTATGCTAAGTTTAATTAATGGCATGTATAACTGTATAGTCCCTTTCTCGTCTCCTTAAACTCTACATAATGGGATACATTCTCCCACAAGAGCCAGAAAGTTTGTGTTTTCTAGTCATGAAGTTTTGCTCTCTATTGTAAGGTCAGCACATTCATTTCCCAGCACCCCCAGTTCCCAACTGCTATTTAAGCTATTAGTTCATTGAGTTCATCTGTCATGGGTCTGCTTTAACATGCTTGCCAAAGGCTCTGAGAGCTGTTCTCGCTCTGCTATGTCTTTGTGCTAATGAATCACTTTGAACTAGTCAGATATAGCCTCACCATTGAATGTAATTCCTTATGTGAGTTCGGTGTAACAAAACCAGGCTGAACACTTGCACCTGCTCACTCAGCTATATCGTCTGTTCCTTTGTGAGGTGTCAAGGGTATCTACAAGTCTGTGGAGGGGGAAGTCTTCTTGCTCTGTCAACATGATAAGATGTGGCACAAGACTTATGTGTAAAGTGCCAAGATATATCCACAAAATAAATAGGAAGAAATTACATATGTTTAAAGCTACTCAGAGTTCTCAGTAGATACAACTGAACCTGGCTTTTGAAATTAAATACTCTCTTTCATGTGATTACAATTCTGATCATTATGATGATGGTTCATTTAGCATTAGATTTCTCTAGAGTTCTCCATTTAAATGGGGATAACTCTCATCCAAATGAGATTTGTCATGGCCATTGGTATATCATTCAGGAACTTAAAAATAGTATTTCAGTTTGTTTATTTATTGTACCTTAGTGTCCTGTTTCTGCATAATCAGGGAATCTATTGTCATTTAAAATCCGAAACAGGGAGTGGATATCCTCAGAAAAAGTGGTTTGTCTACCTCTTCAGACTCCATGACAGGGAAGACCCACAAGTCATACAGAAAACGTATCATGTGTAGCTGTAGACTATTCGGGCTTTAACCTGATGACTGAAACCACAGCCACGTGTTTGTCTAGCTTATCTGAGGGACACAATATCTTTCCTTTTAAGAACTGAATCACAAAAATCTCAGTCATTTTAAATTAACTCATGAGATAAAGATTCTGGGTTTTGTGATATATTCTCATTTCAAGCAGGAGATGCTCTTCTGAGAATCAGGATCTGGCATAAAGTTTATATCTGTCTACATCCATGGTAGCTTTTACCCTTTTACAGCTTTCTCTATTAAAAACTGTCTCCAGGGCTTCCCTGGTGGTGCAGTGGTTGAGAGTCCGCCTGCCGATGCAGGGGACACGGGTTCGTGCCCCGGTCTGGGAAGATCCCACATGCCGCGGAGCAGCTGGGCCCGTGAGCCATGGCTGCTGAGCCTGTGCATCCGGAGCCTGTGCTCCGCAACAGGAGAGGCCACAGCAGTGAGAGGCCTGTGTACCGCAAAACAAAACAAAACAAAACAAAAAAAACAATAAAAACAAAATCTGTCTCCAGGGGCAGAAGGGACAGAGGTTTGGACCTGGGTGGTGCATACGTTAGCAAGGTAAGTGTTGACTGATCCCACTAGAACCACCTGTGGGAACCTGGCAAAGCCAGACAGTGCTGACAGGTGCAGTGATGACACACTGTAAGCTCCATAAAGTGCAGGGACAGCATCGTGGCCACCCGTGCATTTTTTTTTTTTTTTTTTTTGCGTCTCATTTTTTTATTTTTATTTTTTTTATAAAGCAGGTCCTTATTATTTATCTATTTTGTACATATTAGAGTATATATGTCAATCCCAACCTCCCAAATCATCCCACCACCACTCCCCACCACCACCACTTTCCCCCCCTTGATGTCCATACATTTGTTCTCTACATCTGTGTCTCTATTTCGGACTTGCAAACTGGTTCATCTGTACCATTTTTCTAGATTCCACATATATGAGTTAATATATGGTATTTGTTTTTCTCTTTCTGACTTACTTCACTCGGTATGACAGTCTCTAGGTCCATTCACGTCTCTATGAATGACCCAGTTTCATTCCTTTTTATGGCTGAGTAATATTCCATTGTACATATACCTAGAGAAAACCATAATTCAAAAAGACACATGCACCCCAATGTTCACTGCAGCATTATTTACAATAGCCAGGTCATGGAAGCAACCTAACTGCCCAACAACAGATGAATGGATAAAGAAGATGTGGTACATATATAAATCTGTGCATCTTTTTTTTTTTTTTTCAGTATGCGGGTCTCTCACTGTTGTGGCCTCTCCCATTGCGGAGCACAGGCTCCGGACACGCAGGCTCAGCGGCCATGTCTCACGGGCCCAGTCGCTCCGCGGCATGTGGGATATTCCCGGACCGGGGCACGAGCCCGTGTCCCCTGCATTAGCAGGGGGACTTTCAACCACTGCACCACCAGGGAAGCCCTCTTTATTCATTCATGCATCAAACATTTTTCAGCACCTACTCTGTACTAGGTGTGGCAAAGGGCATTGGGAAGACAGTGATGAACAAGACAGGCCCAATCTTCAAGGGCTCTCATCTATTAGCTCACATCTGCTCAGTCCTCAGGAAGATGGCATTTGCTTTTTACATTTTCATTCACTGAGCATTATGTGCTTTTTCTGTTATTTATAGAAAGAGCTGGAAATTTAATCCAACAGGCATTTATTCTATTGATATACTAGTATAAGCAAAGCACTATGTTAGGTGTGATAAAGAATGCAAAGATGGCTAAGACTCCATGGGTGCATAACATGGTGAGAGAAAGAGGGGGGCACTATGAGTGAGAAAATAAAGAGAGTGTGGGAAGGGGAAAGTCCATCCTTTTGGGAGTGGCTGTCACACGAACAAGGATTTGATGGAATCCTTGCAAAACTGTATAGAGAGAGTTTATGGTGGGAGCACATGATAGACCCTGAGAGAAGAAAAGAGTAACTAGGGAAAAATGCAGATTAGGGGTTATTGAGTTAACTCCTGAGGCTGGAAGACAGAGTTCAAAAGTGGAGTTTCAGGAAAGAGAAAGGAAATTACAGAATATAACAAAATGTGGAGCAAATGCAAAAAGAGTCTTAATAACATACATGGTCTTAGGGTGCCTTTACTTTTTAAATTTCCTATCTGAAGAATGTTCCATCACACTTTAAAAATTGTCCTCATCATTCAAGGTCTTTCTGAAGCCCTACCTACTCAATTTGACCTACCCCACTGTTGAGCCAGTATTGTTCTCTGTCTTCTTGAAATACATACAAGCTCATTTGCCTTCTAAAACAATTGTATGCATAGAGTTACATACACTTAATCCTTATTTGGTTGAGTTTTTTCTCCCCAGGTGTTAAGCTTCTCGAAGAAATTGTTCGTCTTGTTCTTGTGTCTTCCCTCCATAGTATATAGCAAGGCACATAATGAGAGCTAAAGAAATACTTACTGCTCTGACCAGGCAACGTGGCTAAGACCTATAAAAATCCCTTTGAAATTCCCATCAGCAATGACTTTTGTTGACTTATGATCTTAAGACTCTTAATCAAATCTTTTCTTACTTAGTATTTATTCATCACTCCTATATACATATGCTAAGTGCTATAAAATAGATGGGACACTGACACAACCTTGACCTCTAGAAATGACTCAAGATCATTCCAAGCATGACCCACACCTTAGTTCTGAGTGCCAGACTTATGTCTTCTTTCTTGTTCCAGTAATTTACCTGTACATTCTCTTATCCTTTGAAATAATTTAAATAAGTGCAGTGTATATATGGGAGGCTTCTCCACGGAAGAAAATAAATGTACTCACCAGCTGACTTTTCATTCCCGCAAAGCAAGTGCCTGAAATTCAAGGATAAGTCTACTGTTATAAGTAATTAATAAGTCAAATTCAAGGAAATTCAAGGATAAGTCTAATTATCCCAACTTCACAATCCATACTTTAAGGTAATGCTACTAGCAAATCACCCAAGCTATCAAAGAGGACATGCATTTTAAAGAAACATTAAGTAATACCTTTATATGCAAACTGCTCATATTTCTAATAAAGTAGAAAAAATATGATTTTTCCCTTGACCCTCAAAAGGCATGTGCAAATCAGCATTTGAAAATGCTAAAATAATTAGCCAATAGTTTGAATTTAGGGAGAATCTGATACTTTTTTTCTGACAGACTGACAGTGTATTATAAATTCCAACAATTTACGTTTTAAGGCCCCAGCTTCCCATGCCTGCCAGCCATGTCACAGCCTTGAGGAATTATGGCTGTTTAATCAGGGTTGAGCATTTCCATGCTCAACCTTCAACCAGTGATGCTGTGCCCATGTTTTCACCAGTGACAGATGAATCCACGTACTCTAGCAGTTCCTGCATGACAATACTTTAGGAGCCCTGCTAAAGTTCACCTTTCTCAATATATCAAAGTTTAACAGCACAATGACCTTCTAATATTTGTTTTCAACCGTTTATAACCAACAGTTTATTACTTTACCCACACGGAGAGGAAGGAAGCTGGCTAATGCTCACTTACAGAGCAGGTACTGCAGCAGACAGTAGGACTGGAAATTGGACTGCGGGGAATCCCATACAGAAAAGTCTAGGAGGATACTAGCCTCTTAAGCTGCTGATGGGATGAGAGAAAGAGAATTCAAACAGTCTTATCTGTCTTTTAGTGTTGCTTAAAAGAGGCATGATTCTTTCCATGACATTTTTTCTATGTATAGTTGGTCACTTCTGTTTACAATTGTCACTCGGCCACCCCCTTTGGTCATGGCCATTCAGTCTAGACATTCTGGGATAATCCAAAAGTCTCGATAGGCAAAGCATATGCTCCTATGCTTGGATTTGGACTCTACCCACATTTGTGCTTTTCTGCTCTGGCAAATAAAATGGATCATATGTGAGTTGGGTGGAATCCTATTTGCCACCCAAGCTTAAAACTGAGCTTGAGTCTTTAGTTCCATACCCTGATCGGTCCTTCTGGGTCTCAGTATTCTAATGCAGAAGAGAAGCACAGTGGGTGTACCCACATGAATTAATTACTAGCATTCATGTGCCAGACACTGAATTATTTCATTTAATCCACTCAATATCTCAATGAGGTAGCTAGCAGGATCGTCTGCATTTCACTGATGCAACTTGGGACTGAAGATGCAACACTGGGTTTGTTCATCCACACTATCGGAAAAGTACAGAGCTGGGATGTGACCCATGCACCCTGGTATCAGAGCCTGTCTCCTGATCACCACCTTATACAAGAGTATAAGAATATTTCTCACCAAGATTCAGCAGAAAACCTGTCTAAACCATCCACAAAATTCTTACCTATCCTTGAGGGCCCTCTCTGAACCCACTGACATCCTGAGAATGTGTGTTTATATTTTTAGGAATTGTGATGCCAAATGGGACATAGTCCCCTACCCACCTTATAACACCAGGTACCCTCAGAAATCCCCTAAAAGTCACTTTTTGTTAAAAAAAACTGGCTTTTCACCTGTTTATTTCTAAGGAGACAGGGATTAGTTGTGTGTGCCCACATATGCAGTAAGAGTTCATCGCCCATAGTAACTCCAATTGACCTGAAGTGGTTACATGGAGGGGTATGTCGGAATGAATTGTGAGACAGTGTGAAGGCTCTGCTGAAAAGTGTTGTTACCCATGAATAATGACTGCTATGGGGACTGGAGGCATGAAAAGAGGAGCACGTGCTAGATATTTGCCATCTGTGCCATATATCCTTGACACATAATTACAATCTCTTCTCAGAAATTAGATGAAGAAGGGAGATCTTACAGTTATCTTTGGATGATTTATTTTCCTTTTCATCTCTTTCCATCATTTATTCAGTTTTTCCCTTTTCTGATATATACTCTACATTAATTAAGTTTGGGAGTATAGAGATAGAAAAGAGGCCACAAGTAATATCTCCAGACCCAACCAAGAATCTTGATGAGAGCAGTGGCAAATTTTCCAGTGCCATTCTCTTTTGAACGTCTCCTTTTAAATTCTAGCGGGTTTAAGAATAACCCAAGGAGCTTGTCTGAAATGCAAACTTTGGGTTTTACCCTCAAGAGATGCTGATTAGAAACTCAGGGCAAGTACCACAAATCTGTATCGAAAGGACACTCCAAATAACCCTGAGGCAGGGGGCCTTTGGGCCACAATTTGAGCAATACTGTCCTAAAGCCAGGTAAGTTTCCCTCTTACCCATGAGCTGGAAGAGGATCTAATACCAGTTAGAGCACCTGTTCTTTTTTTCCCATTTTTGGCTCATCTAATACTCTCCCAACAAAGTCACTGTGAGATGTTTTAACAGACATCCCACAACCTTATGTTTCAAAATGAAATTGGAAAAGTCCTATTCCTGGGCTCCCTACCCCTCTCAGCTCCCCATTTCCTCTGTCCCCTGCTTCATCCCTCTTATTTTTTGTCTACACTGAGTTCCATCTCCTCACCCTCACAGATCAGGCATTATTTTAAGGATGGATGTATGTCTTACTTTACTTTGTATTACTTATAGTGAACACACATAATAAGCATTCAACAATGTGTTTGAAAGAGAATAAAACAGATTGAGCCCTTCATTGATTCAACTGTCCTCTTGAGTAAGTCGGTTCATGGCTCAAGGTGCCTATTTATTATGGTTATTCATGATATTGATGAAGATAACAGCAACAACCATTAAATGAGCTTCTTTACCAGGTGCATAATATTGTGCTGTGCTGTTTTACCTTCGTTTGTCATTTCACTTATAACAATCCAGCGAGGGTGTCAGTGGAGACTGAGAGGAGGAAAATGGGCAGACCCTTAAGATGTAAGGTCCTTTCTCATCATGTGGAAAACAATGACCACTCAGCCCACAACCAATCAAACCACATCCTCTGGAGCTGCTGAGTGGAAAGAGCTGACTCCTAGGCATTAATCATGCCCATATATGAATGAGGAGCTTGTGTGGAAAGGTAGTTATTTATAAGCAGGCAGGCATGCTCACTCCCACTTCCCTTTCAAATACACATAAGCACTGGACTTTTTAAGACACAAAGGTGTCTTTCAGTTTATCCTTTTTTTTAAGACCTGTGTGGATATAAGGATTACAGGTTTCCTGCCTGTCCAAGAAGAGTGATCGCTTTGCTCTCTAAGAACTTAATTCTCAGGCTTAATTATTATGCGAGTGTGCCAGTGTATTAAGCCTGTAGGCCAAAAACAATTCGAAGTCTATGCTGCATTGACTTTCAAATTATTTCATTTCTAATTCAGATGCACGCTTTCATTAAGGCATTTATCACTTTTTCATAATCAGCCAGATTGTCCCATGACTGCAGTCCTCAAAATCCATAGCCCCACCAGGCCCACATCAGTAGCAACAATTGACATTTCATACCGTCCCATGCTGAGTCAGGCTTGGAGGCTCCCCACCCACCTCCCCACAAGTACTTCACTTCATCTTTCAACGTAATTCCTACTCATAGAAAATTTATCAAGTACTGCAGACCTTGTCAGCGAAGATGTTTGTTCTTAATTATCAAGCCATTGTGGGGCTCTTGGAAAGGTGGACACTTTATATCACAGAGACATGCAGAATTTCTTGAAACTAGTCAAATTGCTTTTGTCAATTAACCAGATTTATTACTTCCTCAAATGTGTCACATTCTTAGAAAAATTAACAAGTACAGATATTCAACAGTCTTAGACAAGAGGAATTAACAAATCACCAAAGAATCTTGAAGTCATACCTAATGTTGATAACCTATCCCTTGCAAACATAAGTCCAATGATGGATAAGCCAACAACAGCCTTAAAGGACCAATAGTCCTTCACCATCCAGACCTCCAAACTTCAGGGAGGAATGTTCCCACCATGCATATCATATATTATGATATATGGGAGGAGGAGGAAGTTTCTGGGATATTAAGAATGAGAAATTTTGCTGTTTCTTTGTTCATAACATTTTTACTCTGTACTTAATTTTTTCCTTATTCTACACTTTGGAGCTAAGGGATGGAGTCAGATACAGGGAAGGGAAAATACTTGAAAAATAAGTGAAGTTAGGAAGCACCCCATAGGAGGGAAGGCTAAAGTGGAGGAGGTTTCTGATTACCTTGATGACTTAGGTTTCTTTTCATCAAAGAAACTTTAGAACAAGGGAAACCTTGTAGATTTATGACAAAAGATGTATGTCAGTAGTACTAAAAAAAAAAAAAAAAGACTGATCTCTTGCTATTAAAAATGTGACAGTGACCCTGAAAAACAGCACTTTTTGGAAAATCAACTACAATAATATACATGGCACTGTTTGTTAAAACTGTAAATAACATATTCATTACCATGGGTAATGTTTTTAAAAGTTTAGTGCTTAAATAAGCAATTTATTTGATCTCTGAAAAATTTAATCTGTTTTAAACAGATCTGTTAAGCAAAACTAACTTAAGAATAAAGATTTAATTTTGACTTTTGGCTTAGGGGGAGATTTTCCATATATATATATGATATTTTCCATGTCATATGATATACATGATATGTTTATACATGTTTTATATATTTTGAAGATAGATGGATATATAAACATATATATATATATATATATATATAAAATACATATTATATATTACTTGACAGAAGAGATGACACCCATTAATATTCCAGGACATTGCACCTTCTTTCTCCAACTTTCTTGCACTCTCTTTCTCATCCCTGCAGATGGGATGGGAACTGTGCAGTCACTTACAGTCAGCAGCTGGATAAAAATCTGGGGTTTTGTGTCCTAATTTGGGATAACTTTCTGATTTGGAAGAAACTGCCCTCTTAGCGCTACCAAGGAAACCCACACTCCTCTTCTCACTGCAATACACCTGGGGTGGCTGGAAAAATCCATTAATAAGTACACTCAGGTTTAAGCAAACCTATAAAAAATTAAAGAAAGAAAAGGTATTCTATGTAGGATATATGATTTAAGGGCAACCTGAATAACAATGGAGATAGTTCTGTGTATCATTAATGGAAACTTGGCCAGTTCCTACCTACTAATGAATAATATTCTGACAAGCTGAGAGCTAAATATTTGGGTGAGGCCTTGGAGATTCCAGGAATACTGAAACTAACTAAGGTATAAATATGAGTGTCCTGAAAAGCAACAGGATAAATTTGGGGAGAGGAATACACATCAAGATGACATCACTATCCAGCGAATAGTCTCAGGTGGGGTAGGATGTCTAAATGGAATTGGGCATCTGGAGGACATGAAAGGAATTTAAAGAGTGTTTGGGAGAACTAAGGGAGAGGAATTTGTATTTTTGTGTCTTTTTGGCTTCTGATCTTTATGTTGATCTACTTATATCAAGGAAAATAGAATAAGTCAAGCTGATGTAAGAAAAAGAAAAGTGCTTTTTCATGGCTTGGAGGGGGTGAAGTGGGGCACAGTGGGAGGATGGTTTCTGGCCGCTCCTGGGACAGCAAATGAGACAAGAAGTCCCATGAGTGTTAACAAAGCCTGAAGCACAGAGCGTGGAGGGTGAGCGTGCTCACGCTCAGAGATTTGCTTTGTGTATCATCTGAAACCAATCAAGGAGCAAAACTGCAGAAAGCTCTCTTGGCATCTATTCCGCCATTGATACTGGGGGAAGGGGAGAGGATTTATACATAGAGACCCCCGTTAACACTAATGGAAAGTAGACGGGTAAATCCCATGTGCATGAGAGGAAACACTGCCTTTTGGTGGGGGGGGGGTGGTAATTAAGAGCTAAAGAAAGCTTACAGTTGCTCACAACTGCACACATGCTCCTGGTGAAAGCCCCTTCGCAGCAGCGTTGCAGTTGCTTTCTTTAGTTTCAATGGTTGGAGCCTAACAGTTGCTAACCACCTCTCTCCCTAGTTCTCTAAAGGAATGAAAGGGAATGATGTATTGGAAATGACATTACTTGACACTATTAGCAGAGGGGCTTTCAAGGAGAAAGTACAGGCAAACAAGGGGAGAAATTCAAAAGGAATCTAAAATTAAGCAGAATAAAGAATAAGTGGCTCAAAGGAAGCAACCCCATAATATAAAGTCACAGCCAGCACCCCATCCTTTGGAGCTGTAGCAGAAAGAGGAGTTGTGTGAGGACCAAGAATTTGGATACTAGTGAACAGCATGTCTGCAGACTGAAGCCACAAATCTGCAAAGAAAATACTCCAATGACTGCAGGAATGGAGAAGAGAAGGCGAGAGTTACAAAGCCATCCCTCTCCTACTCCTCTATGCGAGGCCTGGCAATACAGTGGTATACATTCATTCTGAGTTCCAGAAATATCCAAGGGCAATAAAAATCCTTGTCTCTTACCAGGACATGCTCAAGCTCCCAAACAAACACTTGAACTTAACAGGTGGGACCCATGTCAGAAAACAATAATGAAATTTTACAAATATTAGAAGCATGCAAAATTGCTTATTTGTTAATTGTACTGATACAGCATGAGGAAGTTCTCACTGGGGAGCAGGTCATGAAGGCATGTTTTAATTCACTGCAAATTCAATAAGTATTCAGAGCGTCTTCATCTTTGATGACTCTAGCTCCCTGCCCACAGCCTGTCATACAATATAATCTCAGCCTAATAACTGACTGGCTGAATAAATAAATGAGTTTGTTAGATAAGCTAATTTTGAATTGAACAACCTTCCTATCTTGAGAGTAATCAGTTTGCTCTCTGCTTCTCAGTCCACATCTAGAGTAATGTTTTTCATTCTAAGTAACCCAATTTCAGAGAAATATTGGTAAAGAATAAGTCCAAGAAGGTGAGGTGTCCATGAACAGTGTTACATGAAATCTAGGTGAAAGAATTGAAGAAAAATTTTCTACAATAGAAAATACTTAAGACAAACAGCACATCAGCTTTTGCATATTTGAAGGGTTGCCACGGAGAACACAGATTTTTTTGTCGATGAAGCAGTTTCCTTGTTAGAATAGTTTCAGCTGCTCTAACAGAGAGACCCAATAACAGAACATGAACTAAGCAGTTCAGGGCTGACACGGCAGCTTCAAGGTTTGGGGGGAGGGGGTCCACGATCTTTCTATCTTTCTCTCCCAGACTCTGCAAAATGTTTCCATATCTTGGTCCAAAATTGCTGCTCCAGCTCCCAACTTCACATCTAAACTCCAGGCAGCAGAAAGTCAGAAAAAGAGGGAGTGAAAGCATGTGCCTTCTTTTTAAGAGTAAGACCTAAAAGTTTCAAGTATTTCTACCCACATCCATTGGCTAAAACTTAGGTATGTGGCCACATTTAGCTGCAAGGGAGAATAAGAAATGTAGATTATTTTTGAATTTTTAAAATTAATTTTTATTGGAGTATAGTTAAGAAATGTAGATGTAAGCCACTATTACTATGAAAAAAGAAGAGAATAGATAATAGAGAAAACTGTCTATTTCTTCCACAGTCACATGTATAGAACATGGATCATTTGTTGAAAGTTTGTGGGAATGATTTCAGGTAGCTGGGTAGGTCCCTTGACATCTATAGGGACTAATTTTAGGAAAGGATTTCTAGCAATTGGATATAGCATGTTATATGAAGTATAATATTAATATATGTGCATTACCTATAAAATATGTATATTAACACGTAACATATAATGAATATTATACCATAAGTAAATACACTTACCTATAGCATATAACATTTATCTATATATGACACATGTTGAATAAATGATAATTAGAATAATGATAAAAGAATAAAATCCCTTCGGCGTTTCTTTTGTGTTTCCACTTATCTATCTAATCTGATTCAGTCCTGTTCAAATCCAAACCCTTCCTGATTTGGAAGAAATTGCCTTCTTAGTGTGGCCAGGGAAACCCACAACCTTCTTTTTACTGCATTACACCCAGGGTACGTGGAGAAACTCACCAATAAATGCACTTAAGCAGTTTAGGTCGACAGAGCAGCTGCAAGATTATCGTCTACAAAATGAGGATAATAAAGATGCCTCTCTCTCTACCTTGTTACTGGAAGGAGGGAGTAGAACTATTGTGGTATCAGAATAGATAGGTGTAAACAGGAAACAGTCAAAATATTTTATATGCTGTATTTAATATCTTTGCATATGTCTAATATTTTTATATGCTATTACATATGTTACTATGAAATGCATTTATATTTTATATGTAACTCGTATATTAATACTGTGCTTTATATAACACACAATATCTACCTTAAATGATTATCATTTAAATGTAGGTATAATTGCAAATACTACCTTCTGAAATACATTCTACATAGAACAGATCAATGAGTTCAAGCAATAAGTGCATAAAAACATGCTAAATGGCACTAGTTACCAGGAACATGCAAATCAAAACCATAATGAGATACCACTTTACATCAACCAGGATGGCTATAATAAAAGAGATAGCAACAAGCATTGGTGGGGGTGTGGAGAAATTGAAACACTCATACATTGTTAGTGGGAATGTAAATGGTACAGCCACTTTCAAAAACAGTCTGATGGCTCCTCCAAAGGTTAAATATAGTTACCATGTGATCCAGTAATTCTATTCCTAGGCATATATCTAAAAGAAATTTAAAAAGTATGTCCACACGAATATATGTATGTGACTGTTCATATAAGCATTATTGCTAACAAGCAAAAAGTGGAAACAACGCAATTGATTAATTACCCTATGTAATGAATGGTAATAAAGTGTGGTATGTCCTTAAAGTGAAATATTATTTGGCAATAAAAGAGGAATGAAGTACTGATAGCTGCTAAAACATGAAGAACTTTATGCTAAACATATGCTAAAGAAGCCAGTCACAGAAGACTATATATTTTATGCTTCCATTTATATAAAATGTGCAGAGTAGGTAAATCTATAGAGACATTGATGAGTGTTTTCTTTGGGCTGTGGAGACGGAGGGAAATGGAGTAAATGAAAATGTTCTAAATGGTTTATGGTGATGTTTGTACAAGTCTCTGCTGAATTGTACACTTTGAGTGGATGCAGAGTATATGAATTTATTTCAATAAAGCTATTTTTTTTAAAAGTAAAAGAAAATGTTAATGCCCTAGAGCAGGAGACTTAAGCATATGATCTGAAACTGTATGGACTATATTTGAACCCAGCATGCAGATGAATGTTTTTAATATATTAGCTTACATATATGAAAGATCAAGAAATACATGCCATGAGGAGCTCAGCTGTGGATCGTTTCAGCCTAGATTCTAGGACATGGGCAGCAGCCCCGGGTACACCACCCTCCAGCTGCTGATTAGAAACAAGCTGGTGATGCATCTGAGTCATAAACAATATTAACTGTGTTATTAACTTCTGATAATGAGCCTGCTTTTGGAGAATAAGTTAACTTTTTATGAAACCCCTAAACTAAAAGTGGAGTCCCCACCTGTAACACCAACTAGAAAGGCAGAGTTTAGGTATGGTCTGATGGAAAGCATTCAGTTCTTTTAGAATAGTTCTGATATAGAAAAACCAGTATTATCATTGACTTGATTAAAACTGACCAAAGATTAAAGCTAAGTCCGTAACTGTTATTTTTATGGAAATAGATTTAGTGTCTCCCATGGGCCTGCTCTTAATTTCCTGCAGAAAACCCAAACCCTTTAATAACTGAAAACCTGTACTCTACCCTCGTTATCAACGAAGCTGCATGTTCTCATGTCTATTTAAAGTGCAATAACTTGGCCAACTGTGAGAACACCTTGGCGTCCCCATTGGTGCAGTGAAGAGTCCCACACTGGAGCCTTCTCTGAGTTCGCCCCCTGGTGGCAGCACAAGGGGCAATCCGTACCATCTGCCAAATGCTACTCATTTTCTACTGCTCAAAATACATCAAGTTAGATATAAAAAGCTTGAATGTCCAAAATTTCTGGAATCTTGGTCCTAATGCAAAGCAGAATGTGTCAAATGTAAGACAAAAATGCTTATTTTTCCCCTCCTCTGATTCAAGTGAATCTAGTACAGGAATTACACAATCCTCACTTCAACAATTGTTCTAATTTTTCTTTGTTATTATTTTTGGCAGTTCTCATCTTTTTTCTTTCCTAATTTTAATTAGCTTCTCTTGTCTTAAAAGATTGATTGAAACTTTTAGCATTTTTATTTTTTCTATAACTACAGTCTCCCAAGCACTGCTATCTCAGATAAAAATGCATAGTACAGGGCTTCCCTGGTGGCGCAGTGGTTGAGACCGCCTGCCGATGCAGGGGACACGGGTTCGTGCCCCAGTCCGGGAGGATCCCACATGCCGCGGAGCGGCTGGGCCCGTGAGCCATGGCTGCTGAGCCTGCGCGTCCGGAGCCTGTGCTCTGCAACGGGAGAGGCCACAGCAGTGAGAGGCCCGCGTGCCGAAAAAAAAAAAAAAAAAAAAAAAAAAAAATGCATAGTACAGAAAGCAGTTTACTCAAAATACAATACCTTGAAGCAAGTGAAAAACTTCTTTAATGGTCCAGCTTCTGTGAATGGTTTGATGTGTTACCTCTAGGCCTTCCAGACATTTTATAATCAGACACTCTAATACTGAATGCTCTCTGTTGGCTTTCCTTACATCTATTCTGTGCAACCTGTTTCCCTAAGTGCTTCTGTTCTTCCACTATCCTGACCCAAACTTCTGTTGTTAATTATTAGAGCAAAAATTAAAAGTGATCATAGATCTTGGTGATCCCATTGTTATTAGGAAAACCTTTGGCAAGCTTCCCTCCTCATGATTTCATTCACATTTCAACAGAGATTAATTGTGTGTCTGCCATACCAGCTCATTTGAGGTCTGTTTCTTGAATCAATATCAATCATTTAAATGTGGTGTGGTCCTGTGGGATTCAAATTAGTCCAAATGGTAACTGAGCTGCTCTATTCCCAGAATTTGGTACCCGCAGTTTTCCTTTCCTCATCAGAGTAGAGACGTAAGCAAATTCAGTGATAAAGAGCATTGACCATCCATGCAGGCAGTTATAGGCTGATAGTGGTAAAGCGATACTGTATTTTCACAAGCGTTTTCCAATAACTGCTTGCTGGCTTATCAAGTTAGGCAATAATTACCGGTAACAGGAAACATGCTTGGATTCAAAGCTTTATTAAATAAGAATTTATTTTCCCTTCTCCTTTTATACTTAAACAAATTATCCTATTTATATCTACTTCAACATTTCTTTTGTTCCTAACTCTCTTACAGAGACGTGTGAGCATTATTAAGACACAAAATAGCATTTCTTTCTTTATATTGAAACTACCTGGAAAAGATTTCACATTGAAAAGAAAGACCATAATTGTTGATAAGGAAAACAACTATTCACAAAAATCATTTTGTGCATGTGATTGTTGTGCCATGAGTGACTAGAAGTTTTCTTAGAATCATCTGACCCATGTCTTCATGCAAATGGAAAAAGGAATCCATAGACTATTGCTTTGTGTTGCTATAATAAATACCTCTGTTCCCTCGAGACCAACAGTAACAATCATTTGTGGGGTTATGGTGGTGACAGGAGTTATAAGTTGTCCCATAACAAGGTAATATGAACATATTCCCAGAAACTAGCATTGTTCCCCAATCTGTGTTTGCTGAAGTTGTGACATTTAATGGGCTATTGCCCAAGCTTTTGCAGCGATATTCTAATTAACTCACATTCCCCCAGTGATTCTATTATTACAGATAGAAGTCATAATTCATGTGCTAATGTCCAACTCTGTAGCCAGAGGTTGAGAAATCTAGACTATGCATCAAAATTTTAGTTTAATATCCACGCAGCTTCTAAGGTGCTAAGGCAGGTGATGAAAGAACATCAGATTTCTTGCCTGGTCAGCTACCAACATGTTCAACTGCATGTTATTTCTTTTTCCATTTCTTGGGGTAATAAATGAACTGACTTGAATAATTGACATTGTAAAGCTAACTCACCTTAGAAATAGCATAATACTTTTATTTAACCTTCTAATTAGGAGAAAGATTAAATGAGATAGTACATATAGAATACTTGGAATAATGCAGATCCAGTGTAAGCACTCTGTAATGGTAGTTGTTTTATAGATGAGGAACCAGGCACAGATTTGTTAGTGTCTTCCAAAGGTCACATAAATTAGTTAACAGAATCATCAAACCCAGAACTCAGAGTTCCTGTCATCTAATTTAATGTTCTTTTACTGCACCAAAGAGTGACATGTAAAAATCTTTTACTTAGTTTTATACATAATAGCCAACATGTTTCTTGAAAAATCTATTGCTCTGGATTCATTTTAATTTTATCAGCTTAATATAGTTAGGATGAATCCAATTATTCATAAGTCTAGATCTCTAGGCCAAAACTTAATTCTTATAAACCCTTCAGATTCCATCATTATGAATACCCATATTTCAGCTATCCCATGTATTTTTGGAAGAAACTACTTAATTTTTATTTCTAAAGCAAACAGCATGCCATTGATAATAATTGTTTAAAATATTCATTTAGTATGTATTTAAATAAAATAACCATCCAATATTTCTGAATACATATTGCACACTTTTTCATTCTCCAGATACTTATTGAGTCCCAGGCACCATTAGAGCTGGAGGTTCTTCTTTGCTAAATAAGGGGGGGAGGAGGGTTGGTATCTAAGGCAAAATGAGTAGATGGTCAATTGGATAAAAGGGTAGGGTTCAAAATAGTCTCTTAACCACCATTTGCAGTTAAAACCAAAACCTCTAGTTGTGGTCTTCTTCATAATCATTGTTGAATGTTCATCAAAATGATTCAAATAATGCCCCTGACTTTGTGTGATACATGACATGAGTGGATCATTTTTATGGTAAAAGCCTCAACTCAATATTAGATCACAACACTTTGTGGTCGTTTGCAAGAAAACAGGGAATTTCCTATTACTCTTCTTTTATCATCCATATGGTACCTTTAACACAGCCAGGAAAATTCTACAGAACAAATGCTGGACACCTTTCCATCCTGACTCTGGGCCCCTCAGCTAACATTTTAACTGATTAGATCATCTCATTGCTGACCTCTCAGTTTTCTAATCAGATCTTTAGCATGGAGATGGAGCTAGGTCAGGTACCACCAAGAAGGCATTGCTTGAAAGAATAAATTACCTCTAAAAGTACCTCCTACATAATTAAGCTAGCATGACAACTACTTAACTGACAAATTTCACTCCAGTGTTCCCCATGATCTGGCTCTCCAGTTTTCTCTTATTTCAGAGCCCACTTGTTCATATTCCTCCCACCACATGGATCCTCTCGTGCTCCTTGAACATGCCAGGCACAAGGAGTTACATACTTTCCTGTTTTTTTTTTTTTTTTTTTTCCTGATTGGAACCTCCTCCCTAAAGTATCCACATGGCTACATCTTCAGACTTTTGAGTAAATGTCACCACTTCAGTGAAATCTGTCCTATCGTTTTTAAAATTTTACCACCATCATCCTTTCATTGCCAGCCGCCTCTCCTGCTTTATCCTTCTTCAGAGCACTTACCAGCAACTAACACATTCCATATTTTAATGTGTATCTGATTAATTAATTTGTTTATTTGCACCCCCATTCCTGCCCAGAAAGTAAACCTTAGAGGGTAAAGAGTTTTCTGTTTATATCACTGCTAAACCCTAAAAGTGTATATGGCATATGCTAGGCATTAAAGACATATTTAAAAGAAATGAAGTTTCTCCTGTCTCCATACTACTCTTTCCTCAGTTGAGATTCAGGTCATCAGATGGCACTTCCTGTTGACTCCAATTCATAAGTAAACTTCTTTAATTACTAAAACACTCTCCAAACCATCCCCATTTATCATACTCCGATCCAAATTTATCCAATATTCTCATGCTCAGAATAACAAGAACTCAAGGGTGATTATCTTTCATGTGCTATACGTTAATTAATTATCTTATTCATTTATTGTTAGTTCATGTGTTTCTTCTCCACCCCCATCCCTAAACATACACATTAGAGGTGAAATTCCATGAAAGTCGCTTGTTTTTCATTCAACAATGAATGGCCAGAAGAGAAAAGTATATACATGTACAATATTTTTAAGGGACATAAATTGAATTAACTATGTAGGCTAATCTCTCTAAAATCTAGAAAGAAGTATGCTAGGCTCTAGGAGGTGAGATTCTGGGACCAGATCTTTCATTTCCTGCTATTACTTCTCTACACAAATTTTATAGTCTAAACAAGTTGACCTTTTCTGAACAAAATCCCCAGTTTTCACTCCAGTGATTCTGCTTACACCATTCTGCTTTCCTGAGGAATTAGAACCTGACCTCATAGTAGCTTATGACAGTCTTTCATATGCTTGCTAATCATCCCTCGAACATGAATCCTTTCATCACCTTCTCATTTAGCATCACAGCCGTGTTTTCATAGTGCTTTAAAAAAGGCATGTAGGGGAAGTGTTGGTACAAAAGTATGGTAATAACAAGGAGAATATGTGTCTGTCCACTAACAAGATTATCAAGGAGTCCATTATCAAGGAGTTTACAGACTGTCACTGCAAGCTGATGTGTGCATGCTTTGTAAGATCAACTAATACTCATTGACAATTTACTGCTTGCCTAACTGATAACTTCCAAAAGCAGGGTCTGCAAATAAAGGGACTCAGAAGGAGTGGGAACAAGGCAGTGACTCCTTCCTACATAGTGGAGTGTCAGCTCCTGCTGGACAGTATGCCAGGGCTCATCTCTTGACAAACTATACCTTGATACTCCCACTTTATTTTTCTTCCTGCTCATTGCACATTGTCAGGATGTCCCAGATGAAAAGTTATAACTTCCTTCAATGATCTGAATATATTGTTTTTTCTCCAGAACTGATTCTCCTCTAAAAGCCTGCAGGTTATGGCTTTTCAGTCCCACAGAAAGATAGGAATTCCAGGTATCTAGTCAGGATTTCAAACTGGCATATCAGAGGGAATATTTACACTGCATGACTCCAGCTAAAAGAATGCCATATTCTTTGATGCATATGGCAAGAAAAGACGAAGAGTTCAAAAGGCATGAGGGATATGACCATTTTGGGTTTTACCCTAAATGGAATAATTAAATATAAGTTGTAGGAAAATGGATGGGATTGTTTAAAAACAGATTACATTTACACATACCATACTTTGGTAAGGAGGCCAAATAGCTTAACTCATGGCACTATTATTATTGACAATTGTGCATATAATATGAAATGATTATTTTTACAAATATATACCTACATCACTTAGTGGAAGAATGAAAAGATAACGCACTGATATACATATGTTGTGCAGACACATCCACTAATGTATTCACATAGAAGAAGCATTAACACCACTTATAAAACTCCCATTGTTTATGGTTTTGTACTGTGATCAGTCCTCTACATACATTAGCTTATAATTTCACTCCTTTGATCTCTTCACTGAAATTAGTACAATTTTGGCAAATAGAAGATATTCTAATAAATAGATGTTGGGTTTGGGTTAGTGAGGGAGTTGAGCAAGGAGAGGACTAAAGTGAGAGAAAAAAGAATGGCTTGGGAATTTGACATTCGTAAATGTTTCCAAATTTTTCTTGTGTCCTGTAGCTTTGTGTTGTATTCAAGGGGTATCAGTGAATGATTTTCAGACTCCTCTTTTCCTTTCCGATTAAATCTCTCATTTTTCATTTAAATTAGAGACATGTTACTCTCTCAGTGAGCACCGTGATGAAAGTATGAGGATAATACACATCTAAGGAGAAGAATTCAGAAAAAATAAAATTTGGAACAAATACATTTGCAGACTACAGCAGCCACTTTAAGAAACCAATATTTTTCAAGGTCAATGCAGGAGTCCTCGGGCTGTTGATCATACAATGAAATCCTCTACCCTAGAGGAGCAGTGCTACATTGTACACATGTAATACCCTCAAAGAGCTTCAGCCAAGTGACATTTCTAATACAAGCCACAGGCAACATCTAGCAATGTGTGTGGAATTGCTTTGTGTCTAGAATTTCAGGAAAATCAAATGAGTTAAAGTTCTTTAACCATACAAATCTCATCAGTTTTGCTCTTTGCTATTTCCCCACTCTGTTTTTCAGTTAAATATGATTCAAGGCTGAACTAAAGTGGCCAGCAGTTATTCAGGACTTAAAAGATTCTTAGAAACCCTTAGGAAAGACATGGACCCGGAAAAATTTGACACTATTCTGGTATATTTAGAGGCACCTTCTTCTACTTTCTCCTTTCAATTTGTTATTTGTCATAATAAACAGATTTGTCCTGAATCAACAAATCCAAACCAAGGAAAGAGAAGACTTCAAGAGGGTCAAGGTGAATTAACTTCCATGCAAGAGAAGTTCTTCAAGATTTTCATCTGCATGTAGATAGCAGTGTGGTGATGAGCTTGGAGACATCTTTCATTCCAAAATGTATTTATGGGCAATCGGTGCAGTAAGTAGCATCTTCTAAATGACATGATCACAACCAAACTGTATGGACCAGAGGTCAGTTACTTTTATAGCATGCTTTCAGAAGACACTACTTCGTTTTGCTTCATAATTTCAGTTTCACAAAAGAATGAAGATTGAAGAGCCATAAAACCTAACAAGAATAAAATCACTTCATGAGTTTGTTTTTGGCATTAAATGAAAACAGATTTTGGTTTTACTTAAATCTTTCACAGTGTCATTCCAGAGACCCACTGAGAATGGTTTTATGTTCATGCTAAACATTAAAAACTAAAATTTTTAAATAATGAAAAAAATTGACCACACTGAAAAAGACCTGAGTATTTTTATTGACCAAGCTAAATGAAATGCAAAAAGTAAGTGCTATGAAGGATAAAAGCAAATTGGATTATTTTATTCTGTTCAGTTTTGAGGAGCCTAGACTGCTGTTGTTTTCACAGTGAAAAGACCAGACAAAATTGTGACAACAACCTCAGCCCAGCATCCATTTTCTAAAGTCACGGAACACAAATATTTATTCCTAGTTCTATAACCCTAAAAGAGTTGCAAATGGGCAGAAAAGTGCAACAAAATAATGAATTGTGTTTTGAGCTGTTTAAGAATTAAGTATTCCTCCACACATTAGTAAGTTTAAAGTTTACAGTTACACTGGTTTTTTTTTGGAATTGTGGGCTGCGGTCAAAAGAACTGTTTAGGGAATGTTAACACTTATCTAATAATTGGAAAATCAAAATATATGCTCAGTTGGTTTCAGCACACGCATGGGATGACTGATCAAAGATCTTAAGGGCAAAGTAAACCATTTGAATCTACAAGAATAGAAGATAGTATTCAAACTTCAGTCAATTTTCAGTCACCTGTTTTAAGACAGTATACCATTTATAAACCAGCTTAGCCTACTTTTCCTGTTGCCTAGCCAAACTATGCCTAGGATATAAAAACATTTTAATATAAGCCTAAGCAAAAGGTAATTAAGAAGTTAAATTAACTGAGAAATATATTTAAAACCAAACATGAGTAACAATAGTTCTGCAATGGATACTAACAATATGAGACTACTGCCACTGCTACTACTTGACTAACACACACGTTTGAAAGTCGACCTTCTAATGCTGTCTTGGATGTGTAAAAGCTTTGCATTGTAATTCTTCAAAGGTTCTATGGCAACCAGATGTCAGTTGAGGTCATCCTACCTTTGAAATTTGTGCAAAACTGACTTGAATCCTTTGACCCATATCCCTTGCGATGCCCCAGGTCCTGCACAGAATGCCACATGATTCATTGGTTTCTTGCATTTCTCTTTGCTCTGCTCCACATTAAACCATATGTGAAACTCAGCTTTACTCTTCCATTTTTTTCAAAAGCAAGGCATTTGCGTGTTTCACAGCTTTGGAAAAGTGTATGCCATATCAAGTTATGTAATCACAAAACCCAGACAAATTAAAATTAAGTATAGCTATTTTGATTCTTAAATAGCTTTGGCCACCTATCCAAAGTGCTTCTCCTCTAAGATTCCCGTACCTCCCAGCTCTCCTCCCTTTATTCTGCCTCACTACTTAGCTTTCTATTGCTTAGGCTTCTGGGTCTATCTCTACCTTTCCAATATGCTTTGAACAAAATTTACTTTAAAACAAAATTCTGATAAGTACTGAAGAATTAGTAGAATATTGAAGGTTTAGCCTTTTCTTTCTACTACTCATCAACCTCTTTGTAGGGAGGAATATGAGGTTAATTTCCAATGAAAGAAATTTACCACCTCCTCCTTTCCTCTTAAGAGGCAGAGAACGTCACAGGAAATTTTAAATAAGAACTAATTGCATTCTGTTACACACACATCCAAAGGCAACTGAAGGATATCTCAAATTTGTAGGATTAGTTCTGATCTATGAAGATGGCCAAAATAAATTGATAGACAGCATATAGACCATACACTTCTATGCTATTGATCTACTACACATGTTATTCCCAAAGTTCCTACATGTGATTAAAAACTCCAGGGCTTCCCTGGTGGTGCAGTGGTTAAGAATCCGCCTGCCAATGCAGGGGACACGGGTTCGAGCCCTGGTCTGGGAAAATCCCACATGCCACAGAGCAACTAAGCCCATGCACCACAACTACTGAGCCTGTGTGCCACAACTACTGAAGCCCGCACACCTACGCCAGTGCTCCGCAACAAGAGAAGCCACCACAATGAGAAGGCTGCACACCAAAGAGTAGTCCCCGCTCACCACAACCAGAGAAAAAACCCTGTGCGCAGCAACAAAGACACAACACAGCCAAAAAAAAAAACAAAGCAAAACAACAAAAAAAAAACTCCCCTGTGCTAACTCACTCCAACTTGTCCTAAATATCTCCCAGACATTAAAATTTAGTGTAGCTGTAACATTTTGCAGGGAACCATTCTTCATTAGCAAGTCTGGGTTAACTGTTCTTCCACTATACTTCCACATTCTGTACATATTTCTTTTTTAATATTTGTAAGAACTTACTTTAATTGCCCAGTTTACTTATTGTTTGCTCTCCCTCCTTAAAATTGGATGTTGCCTGGCACATAATGGACACTGAAAATAGGTGTTGCATGAATGAATGAATAAAAACATAGAACAAGGATGTCAGAATGATACAGGCATGAAATATATAAAATAATCAAAAATAAAACTCACATTAATCATTATTCATTATCTCTCATAGGATTTTAAGAAATCATTGGCTGTTTCCTTAGATTGTTAGTCTCATCCTTCAGTCTTTCAAAAAATATGTCAAAAATATGTCACTTTCAAAAAATATGTCACTCCACTGTTCAAACTCCTTCAACACTTGAGTTCAAAAATAGACAGGGAATAGAAACTGTAAGTGTTTATTTTATCTAGCATATCCACATCAAATAATTTCAACCAGCATCATCTCTACATAACAGTTTTACGTGCTAAATGACTGGAAATCTTGTCTATCTCGATAATAGGGTCTATCATGAAACTATTAAATTGCTGTTCAGGAATTTTTTTTTTTTTTTTTTTTTTTTTTTTGCGGTACGCGGGCCTCTCACTGCCGTGGCCCCTCCCGTTGCGGAGCACAGGCTCCGGACACGCAGGCTCAGCGGCCATGGTTCACGGGCCCAACCGCTCACGCCATGTGGGATCTTCCCAGACCGGGGCACGAACCCGTGTCCCCTGCATCGGCAGGCGGACTCTCAACCACTGTGCCACCAGGGAAGCCCTGTTTAGGAATTTTTAAGGAACTTTCTGAACAATATTCATTTACAGAAACTTAATGGTCAAGACCATCTGAAAAACATGCAAAAGATACAGGAAAAACAGTATATAATTGAGAAAAACATTGCAGTGATATACTAAGGTCTGTCAAGTTTCCCATTATAGCATCAGGTGAAATGCTCCATTGGGTATCACTTGGCATGAAACAAATCAAGCCAGAAGGGAAACTAAACATTCAAATTAGTTCATTGTTTTATAAATTAAAAGAAAAATATATGGAAAATTGTAATTTATCTTGTTTAACTGAAACTCCTATTACTTAAAGGAGTTTATTTTGAGTCATGACATGTACCACCTTCAGTCTATTCGCTGACATCATCAGACTGTTCACAGTCCAATGCATTGGGTGAACATGAAGCCAGAGGCTTGAATAGTTTGGATTTTGAGACCACCATGACTGAGGAACTGCAAAGGCATGTTGGAAACTCAACAAAAGCTTTTCAAGATATTTGTGTGACAGAAGTAAGTTTTGTGAAAGCAATAAAATAATAAAAGACATGTTTCACAAACACACACCTTTAAAGTATGTGGCTTATAGAGGATTTCGAACTGAATGGTGAATGAAACATGAACTAGTGAATTATTTGAAGGCTTTATCTCAGTTTGAAACTAAAATCCCAATTCTAGCTGTAAAAAGAAAATGCAGTAGAAGTACTCTGACAATACTGCCATCTATCCAATTCATTGAAAGTAACAACAGTGACATCTATTCTCTTGATATCACTAACATTGTTTTCTATGCTTTAGGGTTTCACCATTTAACTTATTTTACTTTTAAGTTTTCAGAACATGCTATTGAATTCACAATCTCTTTTCCATATTGTGTTAGTATCGGTGTTATAATTTTGAATTCACCTAATGTCTTTGACTTGATAATATGAATTCCTCTGCTTGTTTCCAACTTGTAGTACCTTAACTTCATTCTTTTTCTCTTGGTTTATAAAGCAGCTATCATTAGGAAAATTAGAGTGCTATAAAATACTACTTATAGGGCTTCTCTGGTGGCGCAGTGGTTGAGAGTCCGCCTGCCGATGCGGGGGGCGCAGGTTCGTGCCCTGGTCCGGGAGGATCCTGCATGCCGGAGCGGCTGGGCCCGTGAGTCATGGCCGCTGAGCCTGTGCGTCCCGAGCCTGTGCTCCGCAACGGGAGAGGCCACAACACTGAGAGGCCCACGTACGGCAAAAAAAAAAAAAAACAAACAAACAATTATAATACAGTATTACTTTCAATCACGTTGGTAAAATTATTCAAATCTACAGGGAATTTATTGGCAAGCTAAACATGCCCATGTATAAGGAATGGTGGCTAAATAGTAAGTGTCAAGATAATGAAATCCAAAAATTGATTCCCATCCCAGTTCCATCACTGAATTTTTCTTTGGGTGACATAGAATGCACTTACATTCTTTGCCTCAATTTCCTACCTACAATCTAGTTTATTTTGAAAGGCCAATCAGTCTAGTCCTTCATCGCTGGCTCTGTAAAAGGAGAAAATAGAGCCTCCTTTGAGCTGCTATAAGCTTCAGGGCTTGTGGGTGATAATTCAAATGTAAATATCAAGTCTTCTCTACACACTTTAGTCCCACCTGTCTCCTTTCTGCAGACAACAAACAGCAGCATGACACCGACACCTGATAGTGAGAATTTGGAGAATTCTCTGTTCTAAAACAGCACTAACTTTCATCTCATCAAAATAGTAACATACACTTTTTGTTTTGAGTAGTAGAAAATGGGCACATTATTTTTATCTCTCCTTCCACTGGGCCTTGTCTCTTAGCACTCATGTTTTTCCAGGTTTCAGATATTAGACTGGAGGAGAGGAAGAATGCAAACTCCAGATGTGAAAATGTAAGAGTTCTATTCTTTCAGATTGTTTTTCCACAGTTGTGTAAACTCTGAGAGTCAAGAAAAAGGTCATTCCCAACAAGAATTCTGATCTCAGAGCTGCAAATAACACTAGATGCAAAAGGATGAAGACGGACATGCTTCTTATTTAGTAGGACCTACAGACCCTGTACTAATGTTTACCTTATACTCTGTTGGTCAAAACTCATAAAATCATCATTCACAAGGTAGGCATTTTTATTCTCATTTTGAGGGTTAGAGAATTTCAACATTTATGCCATGTCACATGGCCACTGTGACCACATGGGGTGAGGGAGTTAACGGTCTTCCTAATGAGAAAGCTTTTGTTTAATCAAGTATCCCATATTTCCATATTCCTGTAAGGCTTTCACGTGTGTATTGAGCTTTTATTCATCATTCATTACAAATCATGTGTCTTTAATGCAGGTATTGAGCAATGTTCAACTTAGATACTTGGATAAACAATAAAGATAGAGCCTTACCTTCAAGGAGCTTGTATGCCAGTGGGAGAAAACAAACAAAAAAAAAACTACACACATTAAAAAATAAGACTGTATTTCATTTCCCCCCATATTTTTAATATCTCAGAAATTGGGATGTCTTCTTTCAATTATGGTAGGTCAGGTGGTGGGGTAACATATCGTCATGGCCTATGCATAGGTGAACTTGGCTGTTTTTCCTGATGGCATGAAAGGACAAACTCAGCCCCTGACATTTCAATCCATGAATCACTCAAAAACCATTTAAAGAAGGAAAAGGAGTCCTAGTTGATGTCTTAAAACCTTTTGGTAACATTTTAAAAGCACCATCATCAAAATAGTATTAAGGCTTGAAAAAAATCCCAGAGGCAGGATAAAACTTAAATAAAAACTAATATGGTATAATGGTACAAAGAGGATGATATATTTTGAAAAAGATAAACATATATTTATTTTACTTATAAAATACCCAATTGAAGAGGTTTTTGAAATCAATACTAAAAAACTTAAATTCAGGGTAATTTAATTGGTATTTTTGATATATACAAAATAATGAAATGTCTTATAGTTGAAGATGTTATAGATTCAGTAAAATACATCAAACAATTTCAGTTGGTGATAAGTGCTATGATGAGGTCAGTTCAGGTTAGTGGTGGTAGGTGAGGCTGTTTTCAAGAGGGGAGTTATTTCAGCTGGAATAGATTATAGCCTGAGCCTCTATATTAGATTTGGAAAAGCTTCCTTAAAACTCTGCTGACTTTCCCTGAACCTAAATCAGGTGAACTACAACCTGCCAGTGATTGCATTTGTGTTGTTTTTGATACTCTAGTTGCTATGCCTCATCTCCTCCTCATATCTCATATTTATTGGTGGGTTTGCAAGTGTTAAAACCCAGTATTTGCTTATAAAGCAATGAGAAGAGTGTTTTTACTGGAAAAAACTATGTTACCCATGAACAACTACTCAAAAATAAATTAATTCCAGATTTGTCTTCCCATAGAAATCACATAAACAAGAACTATGAGAAATACCAAATCAAAACAGCAAGGGCGCCCTTACCAAAACTCTCTGGTGCATTACAGCTTTGCCTTGTTTTCTTCCATATAAAGCTCTAGATGAGATGTCTGCATATTTATTTGCAATAACTTCTTGAAAAGTAACATTTTTTATACACTCACTACAGTGTTCTACATATAAAAGCAGTTCTGTAACTATTATTCATGGATCTTCAAGGATTTCTCTGCCATTTTATGAATGGGAATTTTTGAAACTAAGTTCTCCGGTCAAACCAGTTCTTACCCAACTTCTTCTTTCTCTCTACATTGGTTTCAGCATTTAGAAGAAGTATTGTGACATAGAGGAAAAATTATGGACTTCCGGATCAAATCTCAAGTCTGAATATCATGAGCTAGGGCCATGCATGGGCCATAATAAATAATCAAATATAGATGTTATTAGTATTAGCAACAAGAAACCAATAATGATTTTAAGAAGAGAAAGACAAACAGGGAGGCCTTTGTACTTTCAAAACTTTTTCAGAGTCATGATTTCTTTGATCCCTAGAGTAAATCTATTGTTAGCAAAACAAGTATTATTGCCCCCACTTGAGAAAACTGAGATTCAGAGAGGGGAGGTGACAGCCCAGAGGGACATTTCTATCAAGTGTCAGAATAAAAATCTCCTACTGCAGTATTTTCGTACCAGCAGTTGCCAATGTGTAGTTTCTGGATTCCCAAAATCCATTTACCGGGTCCACAATGCCAAAAATAATTTTGGAAAACTACTAAGATATTATTTGCCTTTTCCACTGTGTTGACATTTGTACTACTGTTGCAAACACAATGGTGGTTGCATCTGCTGTATCTTAACACCAATTAAAGTTGTGACACCAAACTGCATTAGTATTCATCACACTCTTCACCACTACACAGAGTAAAAATAAAAGCAAGTTTCACTTGAAAATATCTTTCATGGATCAGTAAAACTTATTATTATTACTAAATATTTTGAACCTTCAGCCCCTGTCTTTTTAGTACTCTGTATGATGAAATGGGAATTGCGGTGAATGCTCTTTTACTGCATATCTAGGTGTGATGTTTATCTGAAGAAAGAATACTTATTTTATTGGTTGAATTGCCAGCTGAACTAGCCTCTTTTGTCATGGTACAAAATTTTTACTTGGATAAAATGATTGACATTGTGCTTGTGTGGACTTAGGTATCAGGCAGATATTTTCTCAAAAATGAATGAAGCTTCATCTTGTCACTTCAGGGAAAACAACTGACATTTGTTGTCAGTGATACAATTTGAGTTTTTTGTTTATGGGTTTTTTTTTTTTTTTGGTACGCGGGCCTCTCACTGCTATGGCCTCTCCCGCTGCAGAGCACAGGCTCCGGACACGCAGCCTCAGCGGCCATGGCTCACGGGCCCAGCCGCTCCGCGGCATGTGGGATCTTCCCAGAGCGGGGCACGAACCCGTGTCCCCTGCATCGGCAGGCGGACTCTCAACCACTGCGCCACCAGGGAAGCCCCAATTTGAGTTTTAAGCAAAAAATATTATAAGTTTTTAAAACTTGTATCAGTCACTGTGAGCTTGACAGCTTCTGATAAGACTGAAAGTGATATTACTGAATAGTATCTGAGTCCTATTGTAAAATGAAATGTGTCAAAATTTGTAATATCTGCATAATTCAGTGAGTCAGTATTTTCCAATGAACAATGCGTGATGTTATAAAATCACATATGGGTAAAGATCTATTCAAAGACACACCAATGGATTAAAATCAAAGAGTGGGCTTCCCTGGTGGCACAGTGGTTGAGAGTCTGCCTGCCGATGCAGGGGACACGGGTTCGTGCCCCAGTCAGAGAAGATCCCACATGCCGCGGAGCGGCTGGGCCCGTGAGCCATGGCCGCTGAGCCTGCGCGTCCGGAGCCTGTGCTCCGCAACGGGAGAGGCCACAGCAGTGAGAGGCCCGCATACCGCAAAAAAAAAAAAAAAAAATCAAAGAGTAAAAATGTTTGTTAATATGGTATCAGATTATATTTCAATTAACTTATAAGAAACCACCACTTATTGAGTTTTAGTATAATTTCAAATAAGAATATCCACAATTTTCTAAAAAGATTATTAAAATATGCCCACATCGTCCAACTACATATTTGTGAAAGGCACGATGTTCTTCAAATACCTCAACCAAAACAATATATTGCAACAAATTCAGTACAAAAGCAGATACAAGATTCCAGCTGTCTTCTATTAAACCAGACATTAAAGACATTAAAGATGTTTGTAAAAGTAAAAAACAATCTCACTTTCCCACAATTTTTATGAAAATATTTACGCGAACATGGAATGGATTTGTTATCGCTATTTTCGGGGCCGGCTTCACGAATGTGTGAGCAGTGGCACAGAGCCCTGCATTCAGAAGGGCTGCTTGCTCAGTTTCATGCTTTGCTGTCACCATCGTACAGTTTTTAATCTTATCTTTGAACTTTTCTTTCATAAGTGAAATCCAGTGGGACAATAGAGCTTGATCAGAAGAGATACGCACAACACATGTGACCACCATTCCTTGCCACTCGATTGGTACAGAGCATTCACAATGCCACATGAGCATGGAATTTTGGTGGGCCCACAATACATGGGACTTCAGCAAGATTTAAAGCCAGTACAAGGTAACCACGTTACATCTAAGACTATGGAGAGGCTGTTGGCTGACAGGTCTGAGACGACATGCTTTCTATTTGAACCAGAATTTGCTTTAAATGCAGGCAAAAAGCAATGGTATTCTAAGAAACACTAACAGCCAAAGAACTCCATCATATACTTTCTCACTTTTGTTACTTCCCTTCCCTGTATTAGCTGAAATTTACACCGATAGTGATGGTGATGATATAGAAGGAAAGAGAAGTTGGAGTAAACGTATAGTTCCTTTTTCTTGATATTTTTAAACTTGTGACTTTTAACTTCCAATATGGCAACAGTGTGTGCTGGAGCTGACACACAATTGATTTCAGTGACCTCATATTTGTGGCTTGAAGCCAGCAAATACTACAGACGTTTTATTCCCTCTATAAAGCCTATTGTTAAGTATGTACCAGCACATCTCTGGATAGAACACACAAAAACAAAAGCTCTTCGGGGTCTTCAATAATTTTTAAGAATGTAAAGTTGTCCTGAGATTACACAGTATGGGGATCATTTTATAAAATACACTTCTTTAAAATTGTGAGAGACTTATAAGCTACTTTGTCATTTCTTCAGATTCTTAGATATGAAGCATTTCTGGAAATAGGAAAAACATTTCAAATAGGAAAATTGTGATTTTTTTTTTCAGTATGTAATTCACAGCATATGCCCTCTTCTCCTCCTTCACACAAACACACACACACACACACACACACACACACACACACACACTCATTCACATTTTCTTTTCCAAAATGCCCTTACCAGCCAGTAAGTAGGTCCACCTTCAGTGCAGAAGAGGACAGGGTGGGATGGGAAAAATAGTCCCTTTATTAGGCAAAGATTTCCTTACAAAGTGACACTCATGCAAATAGTGATCCACATCTTTTCAGCCTTCGACACCTGTGCCACTCATGTAAAATACCTCCAAAGCGAATAGCAGGTGATAAACTGTATGCAATTTGAACTCAATGCAAGAGCCGTATTGTCAAACTTTACAACGTGTATCTAAACATAACTACTTCCTTTGCTGCTCACTGTAATAATATTAATCACACAGATTCTTTTCATTTTTACAGCTCTACTTTGAAATTAATTACCAAAGTCAATGCCATTGCTGATCAAAAATGGAGGTCCTGCATGTTTGTATTAATGTACTTAAACCATAGAAATGACATCAGAGCCCCACAAAATCCCCTCTACGCACACATCTGTAAAATATAATAATCTGTGTAATATGTACACTTTTTTAAAAAATAGATGAAAATTGGGGGAAATGTACCATGGTTTTCAATTTCTTTCAATTACCATTAAACCTTTCAAAGAACGATTTGCATAATGTTTCATAAACATGTAGGCAGATTAACCTTTTTTAGTTAATTTATTCATTAGCAGTAAAAATTCAAAACACCTCTTATGGGAAAATAATGTCTGGCTGTTAAATTACATGGAAATAAAGCAATCGGGACATACTTGCCTAAGTTTGCTTTGTGTCAGAGCACAAAAAAAGTGGAGAGGGGAAAAAAAAAACTTTGCCTGTTAGCAGATTGTTGATTAAATTGCCAGTTTGTGAACAATTAGTGGTATTACTAGAAGATTAGATGAAGTATTAATTACAGTTGGGCCAAATGGCTTCTGAGGAGTAAAGTTCCTCCTACAACTGTGCTGGAGATAATGTAAGGCAGTCCCGGAGTCCACTTATCTATGGTCTTCAGGGACTGCTGGACCCTAGCTCAGGACTGATTCAGTGTGTACTCGTGTGCTTTTTATGAAGCTATTTTTTTTTTATACACTGAGTAATTAGCAATCACGACTCAGCACTCAAATTAGTTAAACCCTGAATCAAAGCTATACCAAACATATATATGTGTTTCAAGAAATATGAGAGAGGCGAGTGGGAATTCTAAGTGTTGACAAAACCAAGTTAAAAAAAAAAAAGAAAAGAAATTGCCCATCTGTCATGGGGAATCTGTGAACAATCCCACTGATCACATAAAGGTAAAATCAGGACAAGGCATTGGGAGTGTGTCTCTTGCATTAGGAATGGAGGACTGGGGTCTCTTGCAAGTGAGAGCTGGGTGTGGGATTCTGGCCTCAGCAGTTTCCTACCCCATTTACACAGGGACCTGCCATTTCCAGAAGGAATTTTTATTTAAGACAAAAAAGTAAATCTTGTCTCAAATGGCAAACCAAAATAATTAATAATAACAACAACCAGAAGTTCAGCTCCCTCTCTGGCTCATGACTCCCCTCCACCTTGTTTTGCCCAGTAATGTTCCTTTTCCTTCCCTGCCTGCCTCTCTTCCTTCAGAAGCATTTATTGCAGGTCTGTAATTTGAAAGGTTTGCATGTCAGGCAGAATTTGTAACTTTCAAATCTTCCATTCTCATAGAAACCAGAGTAGCTTTTTCACATGTTATCCCCCAAGTCAGAATTCTCTTTGCTGAGCACACTGATGTCTATATTTTGTTCATAGAACTTCTTGCTTGTATTGTACTCCAGCAAATGCCCTGACTAGAGTTCAAGTTCTTAGAAACCTGAAGTTATATTTTCTTCAAATTGATATCTTCCTATGTCTATCAGAGTATTTTACACAGCTGTGTTTATATATGCTTTGAAACTAAATTTTGTAAAAACTAATGGACTCAAAATTTACATTTTGTATCTGTTGAGAGAGGAAAATTAACTTCAGCAAAAATGTACTGTTTTTAAATAAATCTTTCACTATATCTAGCTAAAGTCAAGTAATAACAGTACTAGGCTGCCCAAGTTGTTTCTTCAAACAATGTACGACATTATTTTGGTCAAGACAACCAATCATTTGCTGTCTGTATGTGTGTCCTTATTCAAAAGACATGGGTATTCACCGAAGATAAAATTGAAGTAAGACATGCATAAAATTAAAGTATTCCATAAACTGAAGTGCTTAGAAAAGCAACTGACAGTAAACGTCTTCCGAAAAGTGAAGGCAACGGAAAGTAAGTTACAAAACTGAGCAATTTTCTTTTTAAAGGTGTGTTTGCTGGGGCAATAACAAAGCCATAGAGAAACATATTACACTCTAGGTTACAAAAGAAAGATACTTTGATGTACTTTAGATATTTGCTTCTTCAAGTTAGCTGTAAGCTAGCTTGTAGAAGCTTTAAAATTCATTCTGAGTTCTAAGAGTTAGTTTCAGGAGAGGGGGTGAATTAACCCCAAACAATGACAGCTCAAGAATTTCTATGTTGGATATACTTTAAGGACTAGACAACTTGTGTTGCTTGCATAATAGCCAACACTCTGCTTTTACTTTGAATATATTCATATATATATATATATACTTATATATAACATAGATATAGTTATATTGTATGTGGGTATGGGAAGCCAATACGGATCATGAGTCATGAGAGGGCTAGCCTGCAGCCTCAAAGGAAACTCCCTGACCTTTGGGACAGAACCATCAAATCCAGAACACAAGAAACCTGAATTCCAACAAGGGTGTGTGGTTAGACTCTATGGACACTTAAGGTCTGGCCTTCCACAGATACTGACATCATCTGTGAGGTTGCTGTATAGATATTCTAAACTCATCACCTTTCCTGAAGAAAGAGGAAGAGATCTTAAAACTGGACAGTGGAAGGGGTATTAAGAAAGGCTAGTTATCTGGGTACCCCACTTAAAAAAAAAGTGATGTCATTCCTTACAGCTGGATTATAACCCCCAACACAATTTTTAATAACTCCTGATTAATAACTGTTGAGTATATGCTCATTAATATTCTAATGTTTTACATATATGGAAATCTCTGTTTTACAGATGAGGAAACTAAAGCACAGGGAGATTAGATAAATTGTACATGATCACAAACTTAATAACAGCCCAGAGAGAATTTGCACCCAGGCCATTTGGCTCAAAAGTCCACACAAAAAAATATAAAACATACTGCCCTCCAAACTCACAGAGAGGCAGATCAGCACAGTGGATGTACACAAGCACTTTGGAGCATATCTACCTGGATTTGAACCTCAACTGCACATTGACTGTGTAACAGTGGTCAAATAAATCATTCACTCTCTCTCTGCCCCAGTTTTCTCATCTCTGAAATGGTAATACTAATATGAACAAGCTCATAGAATTATTATGAGGATTAAATGAGTTAATCTTTGTAAAGTGCTAAGAAGAGCTCCTGACACATAATAAAAGCTAAACAATAATCTTATTAAATAACTATTGTACCTGATCTCATGGAAAGCACTTAACAGTTAAAGTGACTGCTTTGATATAATGGCTGAATTCTTATTTTTTTTTAATCTGATTGCTTTAACATTGTGTTCTTATGTATAGTTACAGCCTAACAGATCATGTTATGGCAGTTTGGTAAATGAATCTGTTAAATGTGTTCTCCAAATGACAGGTCAGTGTGAAATTTGAAAAAATTTGAGATTGTCGATAGTGTTTCTCAGGTTTTCCTTAAAAGCTGTTTTGAGTTGTACCAGTTCAAGTGGCATTGTTTTGGTTACAAACTTGACTATCTTGGGAGAATATATTTCACCAGTAATGAGTTAAATAAAAGTGACTTATGGCTTATATATTAGACAAAATTACCACTAAAGTATTTGTAATCAAGATGGAGGAGAGAGCATACAACTTAGTGCCACCTTTCTGAGAAACACTGTGATGCTTTACAAATCTACTCTAACTAACTCCATTAGCATAGAACCTTTAGGCTACACTTTAAGTAACTTGGCAAGTTTTAAGGATAGAAGAGTAATTTACTTGCCAGGAAAGCATAATATAAAGTGGAGACATTTGAGGGGATAAATGCTTTTAGATCCACAAAAACTTCCATGTCTTAAAAACTATACAATAAAAGTTGCAATAGTGCGTTTTAAGACAGTTGGATGTGGCATTAGAAGTATTTATTCAAAAACACTCTTAAGCAATAGATGTTCTGAGAATGATGGAAAAAATAACACAAAATCTTAGACACATGCTTTAAACTGTGTACAGTAGGTCTGATACATAGATAGATAGATAGATAGCCTAGAAAGAGTTGCTAGATCTTAGTTCTAGAGCTGGTTCTGAGATTCCAGGATGACCATGAGCAACAAATTAAAACTTGATTTGCCTTACTTTGCATTCTGGGAGCTTAGATATATTTAAAACAACCTCAACACTTAAAATTTTGTGTCAAAATCAAACTGAGACTTGAAGTAGATTAACTGTTTCCCACTTACTTCCATCCCCAGGAGGAAGTGACTTTTGATTTGTTACAACAGATCAACTATGCCTACTGCTTTCCTTTTCCCTCAACTTTATAACAAAACTCTTTAAAATATTTGTTTTGTTTTGTTTTGTTTTTCAGTATGCGGGCCTCTCACTGTTGTGGCCTCTCCCATTGCTCCGGACGCGCAGGCTCAGTGGCCATGGCTCACGGGCCTAGCCACTCCGTGGCATGTGGGACCTTCCCGGACCGGGGCGCAAACCCGTGTCCCCTGCATCGCCAGGCGGACTCTCAACCACTGTGCCACCAGGGAAGCCCACTCTTTAAAATATTTTGCCATCATCTGCAATGCATCACGTCTTACACTCACAATAATATTCAATTAGGTTTTCATCCCCACTTTTTGTTTTTGCCTAAATCCACCGGGTTAAAACCACTAATGCCATCCAAATTGTTAATTTCTGTAGTCAATTCCTAGCGATGACCTTAGTCTATCCATCAGCAGTATTTAACACAGTGTATCATCTACTCCTTCTTAAAGTATCTTCTCCACTCGGGTTCTGGAATACCAATCATTCCTGGTTTTCCTGAGACCTCACTCCTCTTCAATCTCCTTTGCCAGATCCCATAACCTCTTGATGTGTAGATGCTGAATGACTCAGAACTCTGTCCTCAGAACTTGGCTCTTCTATGGACTTCCTGGGTGATCTCATATAGTTCCATGGCTTTAAATACCATCAATATCCTGATGACTTCTCAATATCAATCTCTAACCCAGTCCTCTCCTTTGAACACTGGCTCATATTCTGCTGCCTCCATCACATGTCCATTTGACTCTCCAGCTGCCATCTCAGACTCAACAAGTTCCACACACAACTCTTGATTTCCCTTTCCAACTGTGTACTTCCTGTCTCAACAAATGGCACTTCCACTTACTCAATTGCTCTGACACCAAACTTGGGGCCATCCTTGACTTACACCTTTCCTTGACACCCACATTCAGTACATAGCAAATCTTGTTGGTCAAAACTCCAAAATATATGTTATATCTGGGCACTTATTGCCACATCTTATGTGACTATCCTAATCCAAACTCGATAGTCTCTCATGTGTCTGTTGCAATAGTCTCTTAATTGGCCTCCCTGCTTCTACCTTTGTCCTTTTTGGTCTATTCTCCATGCTGCAGTAGAGTGATCCTTTTAAAAGGTAGGTCAAAGCATGCCACTTCCCTGCTTTCAATCATCCAATTATTCCCCACTATATTTATCATGTCTTATAACTTGAAAAGCAATTCTGACTTAAAGAATATGCTTGTTACAGGTATATCCTGGTCCCAATATGTGGATACATCAGAGGTAATTTGTTCTGTCTATTACCACGGAAGATCATTTTTCGACTCCTTACTCTATTCAGGAGCTGTTCATCCTTTCACTACTATCCTTTCATTCACTTTGCATCCACTGCTTCCTAACACAGGTTTTTGTTTGATTTTCATGAAGATTACTTCCTCAGACACTGTAGATTATTGGCTTTATTATCGTCATCTGTATATTCCCAGGATAGCAAAGCAGAGAAGAGAGTGCAGTAGGAAGCAATGCCAATCTTTTGACAATTCAGTGGTCAAAATAACATTGCTAAATTCCTCAAAGGTCAACGTTATGATGTTCCCGTGTTAAAAAGAAATAGGAAAAATACTACCTATGTGTGGCTGGAAGAGCTGTCTGAGAATTTCAGAATTACTAGTGAAGAAAATGATGTAAGTCTGACTACTAAGGTTAAAGGTTATACAATGTGAAAGCTGTAGACCTCAAACAATAGCTTAGCTTTTCTAGGGAAAAGGTGGTGTAGGAGAAGAACAATATATCGTATATAGAGAATAAATATTTGCCTCATTTTATGAGTCAGTGTTCAATATGTAATTATATTAAGATCCTGGTTCACTAATATTAAACATAATGCACGTAGAAGCATGAAAAATAATTCTCCTGTGCATAGTATTTTTTCAAACACTTATGTCAGAACAATAGTATCCTAATCTGAGATACTGGGTCACATGTTATGTTCCTACACCTCTTTGCTTGGTCATATTCTTTAGCCCCAAGTAAAGACCTCGAATAATCATAAAATTTTTGTATGACAAAATCCTCTGTACCCCTTCATTTTTTTTTTTTTTTTTTTGTGGTACGCGGGCCTCTCACTGTTGTGGCCTCTCCCGTTGCAGAGCACAGGCTCCGGATGCGCAGGCTCAATGGCCATGGCTCACGGGCCCAGCCGCTCCGCAGCATGTGGGATCTTCCCGGACCGGGGCACGAACCCGTGTCCCCTGCATCGGCAGGCGGACTCTCAACCACTGCGCCACCAGGGAAGCCCCATAGCCCTTCATTTTAATGGAGGAAGTGCGACAGTGAGCTCACATTTGTACTCCATCTATTATGTGTTCAGTAATTTGCTCAGAAAACTGAGTGTGTTATTTTACTTAATCCTCACAGTAATAAAAGACAGAGTTATGACCTCAATTTGACAGGGAAGAAACTGAGTCCAAGAGAGAATAATTGACCCACTGAAGTCTAACAGCATCACTGAGACACAGAGCAGGCCATTGAGCCACCGTAGCCCAATGTTTGCTCCATCACACTAAGTCAGTCTTCCTATAAGAGAAAAGAAACATCACCATGTGTTTTCAAAGGCTGTTGGCTTTGCTGGACATCATCTTGCAGTCGGGGTTCAAAGATATTTGATTCATTTTTATATGAACCTATATGACTTGGGTAATGAAATATGGAACATGATTCCTTCTTTTACATCAAGCCATTAACCATATCGATTGAATTCTATAATAAGTATCCAACAAGGATAAATGGAAATCTGTTTTTCATCACTGAACAGAATACTTGTAATATAATTTAATCTTAAAATAATCTACAGGTATATCCTATTTTAAGTGAATTCAATAGACAAAAAACCCAGTTTTTAAAATTTGATTGAACTTCCCCACTTTCCAGAGTGATTGACTGCATTGGAATACGTGAGTGGTGTGTGTGTGTGTGTGTGTGTGTGTGTGTGTGTGTGTGTGTGTAACACGTTCTTCAAAAGCTTTTCAACTATTTCTGTTCAGCTTTTAAGTATTCTATTGGGAAATTTCAATTAATCCCAAATTTTAGGAACATGTCATTCCTTAAAAAGAAGCATGTCATGCAAAGACAATTAATTTCCTAAAGCTTTATGCTGAAATTATATTCTAACATTAAAATATTTAAAAGCCAATAAATACATTAATTTGGTGCATAATATATATAAAATACATTGTATTAATTGGCCAACAAACACCATGCATTACTACATGGTAGAAATTCCTCTTACTACCACGACTTGTCTTATAATCATTAGAAGATTTTTAATCTGCTCCTGGGAAAAAGAGTTCATTCATTTTCTTTTTAGGTTTGCTCAAGGGCCTGGAAACAGGGGGATGTCCTGGATGACTTTTAAAGATCCCTTCTAGGCCTATGACTTTGAAATAAATTAAAGTTTTATGACCACATTATGCATAAGCATCAGTGGATCTGGAAGACAATGAAGATGGAGTCTGTGCTCAGACTCTCCCTCCTAGTATTTATGCTTCCTATTCATTTCATGCATAACTAATTTCATATAGCAATTGGTAATGGCATCTTGGTAATGACACCACAGGCATCACAAAACAATTGCAATCATGGCTGCAATTCATTGCAACTACAGTGAAATGCCAGAACTGCAGCTAAAATACCTCTCTGACCCACCCAAAAGTAAAGGATGAGAAGAACAAAATATAGCTTTGAAATGGTCACCTTCACTAACTAGCTTTTAGTTCTAGATTCTCTGAGTTCCTACTTTGTTTTTTTCATTTTCAAGGACATAATGATTTATTAAGACAGTGAGGCCTATAATTACCCCTCCTTTCCAAAACAAAAAGGCACACATTCCTTATTTATACCACTTAACCAATGCCACTATGTTTGTTCAAATCTCATCGTTTTAAAGACTTGCTGACGCTTACACGTAATGTGGTCATAAATAGAGGGGTATATATTTTTCTGACATGTCTTCCATTGAATCAACAAAAACAAATTCAAGTATAAGAAGTGATTATTATAGACATGTTAAAACAGCAAAATCATTGCTCTTTTCTCCCTGAAATTGAAAGACAGCATCTACCATTGATACTTCCCAAGTTTATTTGGAATGTGCTAATAATACTACAATAATTAGTAACATACCTTTTATGGCACTTTGAAATCTTACAGACCACTTCCAGTTTTATTATTTTATTTTATACTCATAAAAATTCTAATAACTAAATGAAGCCAATATTATTATTTCAAAATCACAAATGAGGGATCAGAGGCCCAAAGAATCTAAGGAATGTTTCTATTGTCATCTAGGTCCATTCCCCATTATTATGAAATTGAATATCACCTCTTACTAAGTGTATAACGCTTCAGAAGCCCAACTCTGTCAGCCAGGGAATGAAGCTGGAACTAGGTAGCCAGTGGCTGGGACTCTGAGCCTGGCCCTTTTGCCCTCCTGGTTGATGGGAGCTGTTGCACCATGGACTCAGTTGTGCTCCAGCTCTTCTGGGATGGAACAAAGGTGTATATTATAACATTAAAGAATGGTCATTCACTGTGACTGTTTCTACCATTTTATTAACTAATAGTAGAGACACTGGCTTTTGCTAAGCAGGAATTTCAGTGCTTTGAATCTCTTCAAGATCATGGAGTCACTACGTTCATTCTTCTTTAATCTTGAAATATTGGAGGGGGCTTTTAGTTGAAGCAGGGTTAGTTTACCCTAGTCAACTCTTTCCTAACTAGTCACCATGAAAGAACAGACCTGTAGACTCCATTGTATATTACTAATTTTACCAATTTTTAAACGATACCTATTCATATTTGATTTAACATAGGTACATTTCAGGTAATCATCCATGAGTCTGTGAGGGAACTTGGTCAAAGTTAAATCTCCCCAATCATTAAATGATGTATTTTACCCTTAAAATAGCAAATATTTTCATTTGTGGGCTCTAATTATTCTATTTTTCTGAAAAAATATGTTTCAATTTTCTTTCTCCAAACATATACCATATCTGTAATTTTAAAAAATCAGAAATATATAATCTTCATTGACTTCAAATATTTCAGGAGTGTCCATTTTGTGTTAAATAAGAGCTACACCAAAGATCAAAGAGTAAATATATCTGTTAATGTGCTCATAGGAGCAAAACTAGCACCCCCACTAGCCTCAAAGGACCCAGGCCATGTGAGTAACTGTCCACCAGCAACTTACTACTGACCATCTTTTAAGAGAGTTGTCGGCAGAAACTATTCCTCACAGGTCCAACAGAAACTCTAAAAGGAAAAGAGGGAATTTTGATTTTAAAGATAAGCTAGAGAATTCAGATCTATTTCATCTTACCAAAAAAAGGGACACGGTGAGGAGGCAGGGTCTAAATAAAGGAAAGGACACTTCGGTTTTTGAATAGTCAATAGTTCACACTAACCAAGTGCATTACAAAATTACAAGGAGCAGAAGAATAAACGAGCTTTGAAGCCCCCAGGGAAAGTGAAGCTGGGAACTCTGGTCTATCTTAAAGATACTAAAGCAATAGAAACATGTTCCATGCACTATTAAAAAAAGCAAAATTAAACAATAAATAAACGGTTGGAAAACAAGCAACAGAAAACACATTAAAGGAGGGTCATATCAATGTGAGTTTACACACATTAAATTATTAATAATTATTATTTTATTTTTACTGTTATGCTTGATATAAAATGTGTTGGAACTTTCTGTGTAGCTTCAGTGAAATTATTTTGCATACATATTGTTGGGTTACTGTTACACTCACAAAACAAAACTTTTAGAGGAGGAAACTTGCTTGGTTCCCATTTCAAATAATTAGTGACTTTTAAAACTGTACAAATTAGAGTTCACTAGTTGTTCAGTCTAAATCATGTTTTGAATTTAATAACAATACTTCAATATTCAACCTGAAAATCACATGATTGTGGAAAATGTATAGAGAAATATGTATACATACATCTGAACTTCAGTATAAAGCACATTTTAGCTGAAGAGAAATTACTTCTTAAAACTTCCCTTCACTTTATACAAAATATGAAGTGTTAGCAATAATCCTTTGGAAACAAGTCTATTGAACAGTTCTTAATAAAGATCCAGGATGAACATTTCAAACTTTTCTTGACATTTTAATTTTAATTAAAAATAAAATAGGGGCTTCCCTGGTGGCGCAGTGGTTGAGAGTCCACCTGCCGATGCAGGGGACACGGGTTCATGCCCGGTCCAGGAAGATCCCACATGCCATGGAGCGGCTGGGCCCGTGAGCCATGGCCACTGAGCCAGCACGTCCAGAGCCTGTGCTCCACAACGGGAGAGGCCACAACAGTGAGAGGCCTGCATACCACAAAAAAATAAATAAATAAGTAAATAAATAAAATAAATAAAATTTAAAAAGCTGTCAATTTATTCTCTTGTGAGAAATGAATTTTTGCATTTTTTTCTTGATTTATGAATAAGTACTCAACATATGTTTCTGTAAGAGCTATTTGATGTTCTTTTTCTTCCATTTGTAGGTTTGGCCTCCAAAGTAAGGTTAGGGGACCAAGCCTTTTAAGAGGTGAATGCAGTGCTCTATATACAGTGCATCAAAAATGCCCTAAAAAGTTTATGATGGGGGGCAGAGTCAATATGGCATGTTAGGAGGACACAGAATTCATGTATCCTCACAATTAGGGCACCTAACAGGCACCAGTGGGGGACCATGTACAACTAAGGTGATGGGAGGAACCACCAGCAACTGGTTGTTTCAACTATAGTTTTATTTTTCGTAATATATTTTTTATCTTTCTAATTTTATTTTGTTATTTTTCTTTGATATTGTACTGCTCTGTTTTATCTTTCTTTCTTTATTTTATTACCATGCCACGAAGCTTGCGAGATCTTGGTTCCCAGGCCGGAGGTTGGGCCCAAGTTCCCGTGGTGGGAGTTCTGAGTCCAAACCACTGGATTAAGAGAGAACCTCAGCATGTAGACCCGGCTCTATCCAACTGCCTGCACATTCCAATGCTGGATGTCAAAGACCAAACAACCAGTAAGACAGGAATAGAACACCATCCATTAAAAAAAAAAAAGAAGAAAAAGAAAAGAAACGACCAAAAATATGTTACAGACGAATGAGCAACGTAAAAACCTACAAGACAAAATACATGAAGACGAAATAGGAAGTCTACCTGAAAAAGAATTAAGAGTAATGATAGCAAAGATGATCAAAAGTCTCAGAAACAGAATGGAGAAAACACAAGAAAAATTTAACAAGGATCTAGAAGAACTGAAGAGCAAACAAACAGTGATGAACAACACAATTACTGAAATTAAAAATACTCTAGAAGGAATCAATAGCAGAATAACTGAGACAGAAGAACAGATAAGTGACCTGGAAGATAAAATAGTGGAAATAACTAGCACAGGCAGAATAAGGAAAAAAGAATGAAAAGAATTGAGGAGAGTCTCAGATACATCTGGGACAACATTGGATGCACAGACATTCTAACTACAAGGGTCCCAGAAGAAAAAGAGTAAAAGAAAGGTCTGAGAAAATACTTGAAAAGATTATAGTTGAAAACTTCCCTAACATGGGAAAGGAAATAGTCAATCAAGTCCAGGAAGCTCAGAGAGTACCATACAGGATAAACCCAAAGAGAAACATGCCGAGACACATATTAATCAAACTATCAAAAATTAAATACAAAGAACAAATATTAAAAGCAGCAAGGGAAAAGCAACAAATAACATACAAAGGAATCCCTATAAGGTTAACAGCTGATCTTTCAGCAGAAACTCTGCAAGCCAGAATGGAGTGGCAGGACATATTTAAAGTGATGAAAGGGAAAAACCTACAACCAAGATTACTCTACCCAGTAACGATCTCATTTAGATTCAACAGAGAAATTAAAACCTTTACAGACATGGAAAAGCTAAGAGAATTCAACACCACTAAACCAGCTTTACAGCAAATGCTAAAGGAACTTCTCTAGGCAGGAAACACAAGAGAAGGAAAACACCTACAATAACAAACCCAAAACAATTAAGAAAATGGTAATAGGAACATACATATCGATAACTACCTTAAGTGTAAATGGGTTAAATGCTCCAACCAAAAGACATAAACTGGCTGAATGGATACGAAAACAAGACCCCTATATTGCTGTCTACAAAAGACCCACTACAGACCTAGGGACACATACAGACAAAAAGTAAGGGGATGGAAAAAGACATTCCATGCAAATGGAAATCAAAAGAAAACTGGAGTAGCAATTCTCAAATCAGACAAAATAGACTTTAAAATAAAGACTATTACAAGAGACAAAGAAGGACACTACATAATGATCAAGGGAACAATCCAAGGGGAAGATATAGCAACTGTAAATATTCCTGCACCCCACATAGAAGCACCTCAATACATAAGGCAAATGTTAACAGCCATAAAAGGGGAAATCGACAGTAACAAAATCATAGTAGGGGACTTTAACACCCCACTTTCACCAATGAGCAGAGCATCCAAAATGAAAATAAATAAGGAAACACAAGCTTTAAATGATACAATAAACAAGACGGAATTAATTGATACTTATAGGATGTTCCATCTAAAACAACAGAATAAACTTTCTTCTCAAGTGCTCATAGAACATTTTCCAGGATAGATCATATCTTGGGTCACAAATCAAGGCTTGGGAAATTTAAGATAATTGAAATCATATCAAGTATCTTTTCTGACCACAATGCAATGAGACTAGATATAAATTACAGGAAAAAAATCTGTAAAAAATACAAACACATGGCGGCTAAACAGCACGTTACTAAATAACCGAGAGATCACTGAAGAAATCAAAGAGAAAACCAAAAAATACTTAGAAACAAATGACAATAAAACCATGATGACCCAAAACCTATGGGATGCAGCAAAAGGACTTCTAAGAGGGAAGTTCATAGCAATACAATCCTACCTCAAGAAACAAGAAAAATCTCAAATAAACAACCTAACCTTAGACTTAAAGCAATTAGAGAAAGAAAAAAAAAAAAAAACAAAGTTAGCAGAAGGAAAGAAATTATAAAGATCAGATCAGAAATAAATGAAATAGAAATGAAAGAAACAATACCAAAGATCAATAAAATTAAAATCTGGTTCTTTGAGAAGATAAACAAAATTGATAAACCATTTGCCAGACCCACCAAGAAAGAAAGGGAGAAGGCTCAAATCAACAGAATTAGAAATGAAAAAGGAGAAGTAACAATTGACATAGCAGTAACACAAAGGATCATGAGAGATTACCACAAGCAACTATATGCCAATATAATGGACAATCTGGAAGAAATGGACAAATTCTTAGAACTGCACAACCTTCCATGGCTGAACTAGGAAAAAATAGAAAATATAAACAGACCATCACAAGCACTGTAATTGAAACTGTGATTAAAAATCTTCCAACACACAAAAGCTCAGGATCAGATGGCTTCACAGGAGAATTCTATTAACCATTTAGAGAAGAGATAACACCTATCCTTCTCAAAATCTTCCAAAATATAGCAGAGGGAGGAACACTCCCAACTTCATTATATGAGGCCACCATTACCCTGATACCAAAATCAGATAAAGACGTCACAAAAAAAGAAAATACAGGCCTATATCTCTGATAAGCATAGATGCAAAAATCCTCCATAAAACACTAGCAAACAGAATCCAACAGCATATTAAAAGGATCATACACCATGATCAAGTGGCATTTATCCCAGGAATGCAAGTATTCTTCAATATATGCAAATCAATAAATGATAAGCCATATTAACAAACTGAAGGAGAAAAACCATATGATCATCTCAATAACTGCAGAAAAAGCTTTTGACAAAATTCAACACCCATTTATGATTAAAAACTCTCCATAAAGTAGGCATAGAGGGAACCTCCTCAACATAATAAAGGCCATATATGACAAACGAATAGCCAACATCATTCTCAGTGGTGAAAAACTGAAACCATTTCCTCCAAGATCAGGAACAAGACAAGGATGTCCACTCTTGACACTATTATTCAACAAAGTTTAGGAAGTCTTAGCCACAGCCATCAGAGAAGAAAAAGGAATAAAAGGAATACAAATTGGACAAGAAGTAAAACTGTCACTGTTTGCAGATGACATGATACTATACATAGAGAATCCTAAAGAAGCTACCAGAAAACTACTAGATCTAATTAATGAATTTGGTAAAGTAGCAGGATACAAAATTAATTCACAGAAATCTCTTGCATTCCTATACACTAATGATTAAAATCTGAAAGAGAAATTAAGGAAACATTCACATTTACCATTGCAACAAAAAGAATAAAATACCTAGGAATAATCCTACCTAAGGAGATAAAAGACCTGCAGGCAGAAAACTATAAGACACTGATGAAAGAAATTAAAGATGATACAAACAGATGGAGAGATATACCATTTTCTTGGATTGGAAGAATCAACATTGTCAAAGTGACTATACTATCCAAAGCAATCTACAGATTCAATGCATTCCCAATCCAACTGTCAATGGCATTTTCACAGAACCAGAACAAAACATTTTAACAATTTGTATGGAAACACAAAAGACCCTGAATAGCCAAAGCAACCTTGAGAAAGAAAAAAGGAACTGGAGGAATCAGGCTCCCTGACTTCTGCCTATACTACAAAGCTACAGTAATCAAGACAGTATGGTACTGGTACAAAAACAGAAATATAGATCAATGAAACAGGATAGAAAGCCCAGAGATAAACCCACTCACACATAGCCACCTTATCTTTAATAAAGGAGGCAAGAATATACAATGGAGAAAAGACAGCCTCTTCAATAAGTGGTGCTGGGAAAACTGGATAACTACATGTAAAATAATGAAATTAGAGCACTTCCTAACACCATACACAAAGATAAACTCAAAACGGATTAAATGCCTAAATGTAAGGGCAGACACTATTAAACTCTTACAGGAAAACATAGGCAGAACACTCTTTGACATAAATCACAGCAAGATTCTTTTTGACCCACCTCCTAGAGAAAGGGAAATAAAAACAAAAATAAACAAATGGGACCTAATGAAGCTTAAAAGCTTTTGCACAGCAAAGGAAATCATAAACAAGGCAAAAAGACAACTCTCAGAATGGGAGAAAATTTTTGCAAATGAAGTAACTGACAAAGGGTTAATCTCCAAAATATACAAGTAGCTCATGCAGCTTAATATCAAAAAAACAAACAACCTAATCCAAAATGGGCAGAACACCTAAATAGACATTTCTCGAAAGAAGATATACAGATTGCCAACAAACGCATGAAAGGATGCTCAACATCACTAATCATTAGAGAAATGCAAGTCAAAACGAACATGAGGTATCGCCTTGCATCGGTCAGAATGGCCATCATCAAAAAATCTACAAACAAGGTGTGGAGAGGGTGTGGAGAAAAGGGAACCCTCTTGCACTGTTGGTGGGAATATAAATTGATACAGCCACTGTTGAAAACAGTATGGAGTTTCCTTAAAAAACTAAAAATAGAACTACCATATGATCCAACAATCCCACTACTGGGCACATACCCTGAGAAAACCATAATTCAAAAAGACTCATGTACCAGAATGTTCATTGCTGCTCAATTAACAATAGCCAGAACATGGAAGCAACCTAAGTTTCCATCAACAGATGAATGGATAAAGAAGATGTGGCACATGTATACAATGGAATATTACTCAGCCATAAAAGGAAATGAAGTCAAGTTATTTGTAGTGAGGTGAATGGACCTAGAGTCTGTCATACAGAGTGAAGTCAGAAAGAGAAAAACAAATACCATACACTAACACATATGTATGGAATCTAAAAAAAAAAAAAAAAGAAATGATTCTGAAGAACCTAGTGGCAGGACAGGAATGAAGATACAGACGTAAAGAATGGCATTAACACGGGGAGAGGGACGGGTAACCTGGGACGAAGTGACAGAGTAACATGGACATATATACACAACCAAATGTAAAATAGATAGCTAGTGGAAAGCAGCTGCATAGCACAGGGAGATCAGCTCGGTGCTTTGTGACCTCCTAGAGGGGTGGGATAAGGAGGGTGGGAGGGAGACGCAAGAGGGAGGGGATGGGGCTCCCCTGGTGGCGCAGTGGTTGAGAGTCTCCTGCCGATGCAGGGGGCACGGGTTCGTGACTGGTCCGGGAAGATCCCACATGCTGCGGAGCGGCTGGACCCGTGAGCCATGGCCGCTGAGCCTGCGCGTGCGGAGACTGTGCTCCGCAACGGGAAAGGCCACAACAGTGAGAGGCCCGCGTACCACAAAAAAAAAAAGGGGGGAGGGGAGGGGATATGGGGATATACACATGTATATAGCTGATTCACTTTGTTATACAGCAGAAACTAACACAACATTTTAAAGCAATTATACTCTAATAGAGATGTTCAAAAAAAATTATGACTGTGAATCCACTAATTTTGGATTACTGTTAAATTTGATAGAGCAAGTTTTCTCCCTTGTACTCATTATAATGGTTGTGCTATAAACCTTCTTAACACACACACAGAAGAACAGATTCTAGGTGGGGATATGCTGCATGGGATGAATTTCTGAAGTTTGTTTAATCTGCCTAATGGTTAGCATGTATTACTCTCTCCTTCTTCTGATTTGAAAATCAGAGTTTACACTGAGTATTTAGAGCCGGTTCTGCACGTTTATTATAAATAGACTTCAATAATGTTTAAGGGGTACTGTGCTATCATCAGGAAGATCAGTGACTAATGAAGTCTTCCATGCATTCTAAACCTCGTTGCTAATATTACTTCTCAGTCATAATTTATTTTTGAGATTATAGAAAGACAGCCTCTTTCACATGGAGACAGATACCCTCCTTCCACAGAAATGCCAATATCCTTTATTCCATTTGTTACACAATAGAGTCTCTGATCTGCTGTGCTCAAATAACATCATGGCATGCTTCCATTTTTCCTATTAGAAAGTAATCAACATAGAATCAATAGGAAGCCATGTTTACTCAATAATTAATTAAATTTCCTAGAGAAAATGGATGTGCAATAATTTAGTAAGCTGTGCTACAAATGATGCTTTTTTTATTTCTTATTTTGGCCAATGTTGCCATCACCCATCTCAAAAGGATCAGAATAAAATATGGGAAAACACTGGCAAAGTACCACAGGAGACCCTCAATGTGACCATTGGAGAAATAAAGACAGATGTTCATTGTACTCAGCCCTCTAGAACATATCCTAAGATGCTTTAACAAGCACTGTAAAGTAGTCTTCACTAGGGGATACATCATAAAAAATCTGGGGGAGAACAAGAAAAGGGTAATGTCCATTAAGACCCATCCCTGTGACAGTGTATTTGGGTTCAGGCTAATGATACCTGGAAAGCAAGTGTCTATCTAGAGTCATAGGTTCTTTAAACTATGAAATATCAATGATAAAAATCATCAAATCTAAAGATTTAAAATTTTACATTTTCTATGCCTCACTTTCCTCATTTGTAAAATAGCAATAATAGTATTTCTATTATAAGGTTACTATGAACATTAAATTAACCAATGCATAGAGCGATTTGTAGCACTGAGTGAAGCGTTCAAATGTTTATTTTTATCATGAAATATGAAAAAAAAATAAATTCCCTGAGGATAGATGGGAACTCTCTATACTTTCTGCTCAATTTTGTTGTGAACCTGAAACAGTCCTGAAAAATAAAATCTATTTTTAAACATCTGGGGTATATTCTCTACTTCCTATAAGTTAGAAACTCCTTTTCCTTCACCTTCCTGTTTCCAGATGGAGGAAATTCCATTAGGAAAATACTCCCAGCCTCTCTCTGCTGCCTTAGTCTCCTGGGGGAAAATTACTTGTCTGATGAATGTATTTGTGAGAAGGAGCTGATGATGCTAAAATTAACCACTATGACTCTCCTATTTTCATGTATCCATCTTTTCAGGAAGGATCCATTCTGGTCTTGGTCTCTACATAGACCGGGCCCTGTAGGTATGGCCTACTAGTTATCCAGCCTTGCCTTAGACGGGCTGGATAAATCTAATTCTGAGGTTAGGTATTAGCAAGCCCATCAGGGCTAGAAATCTAAAGCCAGCTTCTCCAATTCAGCTTTTTAGGTAGGAAAGCTGATATTTTGATTACCAATTGTCTGACGCTTATGTCTACCTTTTAATTCATTTTGAATTTGGATTGGGAAGTGGGGTGTTATTGACTGACCCTCTAAAGGCCCAGCACACTTCTTAGAGATTCTCGGTGCATATCCGTTTGCACTACAACCTGGGGTAGCATTGCTTACCTTCAAATTGCCCAATGTATTTAACCAAGAAAACCCAGGTGTTCATGTATATGCATGTGTGAGTATGACTGTATCTTTGTGTGCTTTTGTGTGTGCCTATGTATCTATGTTTAATACTAACTCTTATAGAGCAAGTCTTATCAGAATACCTTTTAGATCATGCTGGTGATAGAAAAAAAAATTGTTGACATCCCCAAACAGTTCTGAAGATATTACCTCAGATAATCTGAACCTCAGCTTTTATTATTTTTTGTTCTTGTTGTGTTTAAAATGGGGATGATCACACCAACATTAGTGGCTTATGGTGAGAAGTAAATGAGATAGTGTGTGGAAAATCTTCAGCACATAATAGTATCTTCAATGTAGGTTGATTTCCATTTTGCATCAATCTCCTTCCAGAATAGACTACCTCAAACAAGTAGCCTCCATTCACTAAAAAAGTGGTTCTTCTGAGTTATGTGTCCTATGGCACAGGGGGTTCTCACTGTTACTGTGAACCTGGTTTACCTCCTACCTCAGGTGTCATTCTAAATGCCAGCTTCCTCAAGGAGGTCTTTATTAATAAAAATTATTATTATTTTTCCCTGGTGGTTGAGAGTCCGCCTGCCGATGCAGGGGACACGGGTTCGTGCCCCGGTCTGGGAAGATCCCACATGCCGCAGAGCGGCTAGGCCCGTGAGCCATGGCCGCTAAGCCTGCACGTCCGGAGCCTGTGCTCTGCAACGGGAGAGGCCAGAGCAGTGAGAGGCCCACGTACCGCAAAATATATATATATATATATATATATATATATATCTCCCCCATCATACTTTCTCCTGACCTCTTGTGCTTCATCACATTGATTAAAAATTTTAATGTCATATATACCCTTATAATTATTTGCTTAAAATTTATTCCCAACAAGCATGCCAAAGTCACAAGAAAATGATCTCAATCAATATGATTCAATACTGTATATCAAGGGCCTAGCACAGAATATGCACCAAATATTTGTTAAATGGATAAGTTAAAATAAAATAGAAATGTTAATACAATCCAAGTGTCAGATAAGGATAAGAGCAAGCAAGAATTCTTAGTGAACTTTTCACCTAAAGTATCAAGGTGTGATAAAGGATTATGATTTTGTGTTTTAAGGAACGTCATAACCACAGCTGGACAATATCTCACTCGGCAGTCTTCATTCTTTTAAAACCAATAAACATGCCCCAAAAGTGAATTAGAAAAGTTGCAGCTGAAATGGATGCCATCAAGCTGCCATTAGAGACATAAGGCCATGTATGTCCATCCACACACCCTGTCATGCCTTGGGGTTAGGAGGGTTGCTGTATCTGCTACTCAAAGAGAACAGTCAATGTTTATTTCCAGCTTGGATCTCCCAAACATTATTTCATATCCCAGAGAGAATAACTTTGGCCCCATGAATTTCCCCAGGAGCATCTTTGGTAAAACATGTCTGTAGTCTTCAAAAGAAGGCCACTCCTTGCAATATGTATGATTTGCCCATGTCAGAGAACAATCTCTCTAATGGCATGATTCATATATAGACAGTCCTCCTTTTGCTCTTCTAAATGCCTCTATGAAGAAGCATCAGTGAAATTTAAAAGGTACTTACTTAAAATACAGATTGTTTGCAAATTGTATTAGCTAAAATTCAGCCAAGCCAAACTCTAATAAACTAAGGCTATAAAAGTAATTTAGTGCTTTATTATGTCTTAAGGCTTGTAGGGCCCTTTATTAGAAAGCCACACCAAATAGCCAGTCTTTCTGCCTTTCTCTTTACTAACCAGTAATAAGGAATGCTTAGAAAAGACATTCATCAAATACTCTGCTATGGATGCTTGGAAGGGGCACAGGAACTCTTCTTTGATTTATTGAAGTTGAATCTGCTTTAGTGCATCAAGAGACAATTAGCATTACAGATCGCTCACTCTTCACTCTCAGGGCATAAAATCAGAGGAACTGGATACAAACTTTACCTCCTTGAAGAGCTAAGAAAAGGACTGGTTCCTGCCAGATTCTTATCAAGATGATACACATACTTAAACACAAATATTACAGGAGTCAAGTCAGCCGGATTTAGTGGAAAGAGTATAGACTTTGGATCCAGGCAGAGCTGGATTTAAATCCTGGTAGCTTTTCACTCACCGTTGCCTTAGGAAATTTGTTCATAGTACTCTGAGGCTCAGTTTTCCATCTATAAGTTGGGTAAATACTTTTGAGTTTAGTGGTTGTTTCTCAGTTATAGATAATGTGTAAAACGTGTAACACAGGGCTTCCCTGGTGGCGCAGTGGTTGAGAGTCCGTTTGCCGATGCAGGGGACACGGGTTCGTGCCCCGGTCCGCGAAGATCCTACATGCCGCGGAGCGGCTGGACCCGTGAGCCATGGCCGCTGAGCCTGCGCGTCCGGAGCCTGTGCTCCGCAACGGGAGAGGCCACAACAGTGAGAGGCTGCGTACCACAAAAGAAAACAAAAAACGTGTAACACAGTGCCTAGATCACAGGGTATACTCGATATACTTTATTTGTTGTCAATATTATTATCATTATATGATGTAATGTGGGCCAGGACAGGTAATGTACATGAGTGAATTGAGTGAAGTTGGTTTCCTAAAAATGAGATTGATGGAGACCATCATAAAAGGAAAGAGCTGGATAGTGATAGCAACACTGTCCCAGATTCTTTCTGATGACTGTTTCTTCAGCCCTTCCAACTATCTTTTCTGTATTTTTAGTTTCTCACACAATTCTGGTTCACACCTTCTTCTCATTTTTTAACACCCTCATGTGCCCCGTCCTAAGTCTAAATAAAAAGATGAAGAATAACCAAACAACTCTTTTTTTTTTTTTTTTTTTTTTTTGCGGTATGCGGGCCTCTCACTGTTGTGGCCTCTCCTGTTGCAGAGCACAGGCTCCGGACACACAGGCTCAGCGGCCATGGCTCACGGGCCCAGCCGCTCCGCGGCATGTGGGATCTTCCAACACCGGGGCACGAACCCACATCCCCTGCGTCGGCAGGCGGACTCTCAACCACTGCGCCACCAGGGAAGCCCGAAACAACTCTTCTTGATCCCATAGCACCTTCTAATCTCACTCCTGCTCTCCTGACTCTCTCATGCAAACTCCTTGAGGACAGACGTGACTTTATTCCACATAATCATGTTCTCACTTTCAACCGTGAAGTTGGTTTCTGCCCCCATAACCCAAGCAAAATTGCTATCACTAGAGTCAGGAGTAGCTTCCAAGCTGTCAAATCCAACAGCTATTTTGCAGTCCTTAGTGTTCATGAATCCATTCTCTGCTTCGTTTGTCAGTACATTCAATTCTTTTAAATGCACAGCTTACCTCTCACCTCCATCCCACAGCTGTCTATGTTTGTAGATGCTTCCTCCCCTGCCCACCCAGCCAACATTGTGGTTCCTTACATTTCTGGCTTTAGCCCATTGTTCTTCTGATTCTGCAGACTCTTTCAAGTCACCCAGAACTCTGATGGTTTCTGAAACAAAACTGCACTGATGATTCCTAAATCTCTCTCTCTAGTCAGACCATGAGCTTTGGCTTCAAACTTTTTAATGTGAATACCTGCTAGACTTCAGTGATCTTCATCTAACCTCTTGAATTCAACATGTCCAACACTACATTTATTAATTTCCTCCTGAAATTATACTTTCTTCTATAATCTGCTTCTGATTTAGACCCATGAATCTATGCAGTTGTCCAAGCTACGGTGTAGGGAGTCTTTGCTACTCTCTCTCCATGACTCACCACTCCCAACATCAGTTGACGAGGCCCTTATTTCATCTCCTAAGTTTTTCTCAACGGTGTTACCTCCTCTGTGTCTTTACTACCTTTCTTCTCTAGGCAAATGCCTGTGTGTCCTAATTGGTTGTTCCTGTCAAATCTTCTTTTACATCACAGACAGGATCATCTATTTCAGTGTAATCCTGATTATGTCATCCACTTCTTAAAGCCCTTCTTTGACCATCCATTATTTAGTGAATCAGCCCAACATGAGTCCTCAGCATGATAGTCACTGGCTCCATCTCTCTGCCCTGCCAACCTGCCCAGGCTCATCTCACAAATTTTGGACTTTGCAGGCATTATTTTGACACCATTGAACTGCATGCATTATGAAATCTAAATATGTACAGAACCCCTGAACCAGAAATTCCACTTCTAGTAAATATTCTGCACAGAAATGCATTGACCAAACGAATGCTGATAACAACACACATTCACAACGTCCCAAACTGCAATCTACTCAACCACATATGGCAGGATGAATACAAACACTGGGGCATATCCATTCAATGGAATACTATAAGGTAATGTGAATGAATGAAATGCAAGTGCACACAATATTATGGAGGGATTCAACAGGCATAATAATGAGCAAAAGGAGTCAGAAACAAAAGAGTACATCTTAGACAATTCCAATCATATACATTGTAAACATCAGCAAAATTAAAGTAAAATGTTAGTAATAGAATAGTGATGTTCCTAGGGGAGAAAAAATAAACACACATCTAAACCTCCAGAGGCTTCCCCCCTTCCCCAGAGTAGAAACCACAGCCCTTTACAATGGCCTATAAATTTTACATGATCTGCCCTCTCACTTCTATTTCTCTGACATATATCCTACTAGTCCTTTCCTTACTGACTGCTCCAGCAACATTGATTTCTTTTTTTCCCTGTTTTTAAAAACTCCTCTCTCAAAATGCTCATTCTTCAAATATCTACATTTTTCATTCCCTCATCTTATTCAAATTTTTACCACAATATTATTTTCCCCATGAAACTTTCTTTTGCTCATTTTGAAAATGACTGTTGCCATGTGTCCCCCAATACTTTTTTCCAGCTTTATTGTGATATAATTGATTTTCAACATTGTGTAATTTAAGGTGTACGACATGTTGATTTGATATAGATTTCAAAATGATTACTACTGTAGCATTGGCTAACACCTTCATCATGTCACATAATTACCCTTTCTTTTCTATGGTGAGAACATTAAAATCTACTCTTTTAGTAACTTTCAAGTATATAACACAGTATTATTAACTGTAATCACCATGCTGTGTATCAGATCCCCAGAACTTATTCACCTTAAAACTGGAAGTTTATACCTTTTGAACAACATCTTCCCGTTTCCCAACCCCCCAGCCCCTGGTGACACACTTTCTACTCTCTATTTCCATGAGTTCAGCTTTCTTAGACACCACGTATAAAAAATGCTATACACTATTTGTCTTTGTCGGTCTGACTTATTTTATTTAGTGTAATGCTCTCCAGGTCCATCCATGTTGATGAAAATGGCAGGATTCCCTTTTTCTTTTTCAAGGCTAAATAATATTCTTTTTCAGATATTTCATTGTTAGTGTATACAAATGCAACTGTTTTTTGTATGTTGACTTTATATTCTTTAAAGTTACTGAATTTGTTGATTAGTTCCAATAGATTTTGGGTGGAGTTTTTAGTATTTTCTATATAAAATATTATATTATCTGCAAACAAAGACAATTTTCCTGCTTCCTTTCTGATTTGGATGTCTTTGATTTCTTTTTTGTTGCCCAATTTCTCTGACTAGAAATTCCAGTACCATGTTGAATAGAAGTGGTGAGAGTGGACATCCTTGTCTTGTTCCTGATCTTAGAGGAAAAGTTTTCAAGCTTTCATTATTTAGTATATTAGCTGTGGGCTTGTCATGTATAGCCTTTATTATGGTGAGGTACATTCCTTCTTTACCCAGTTTCTGACTGTTTTTATCGTGATGTATTTTGTCAGATTATTATTTTTTGCATCAGTTGAGAGAATCACATGATTTTTATCCTTCATTCTATTAATGTGATGTATCACATTTATTGATTGGTATGTGATGAACCATCCTTGCATCCTAGGGGAAAACCCCAATTTATCATGGTGTATAATCCTTTTAATGTGCTGTTAAATTTGGTTTGCTAGTACTTGTTGTGAATTTTTGCATCTACATTCATCAAAGATACTGACCTATAGTTTTTTTTTTTTCTTGTAGTATCCTTATCTGGTATCAGGATAACACTGGCTTCATAAGATGAGTTTGGAAGTGTTCCCTCCTTTTTACTTTTTCAATTTTTTGGAAGGATTTGAGAAAGGTTGGTGTTAATTATTTTAACATTTGGTAGAATTCACCAGTGAGACCATCTGGTCCTGCTCTTCTTGTTTGTTGAAAGGCTTTTGATTACCGATTTAATCTCCTTACTAGTAATTGTTTTGTTCAGATTTTCTATTTCTTTGTGATTCAGTCTTGGTATGTTGCATATTTCTAGGATTATGTCCATTTATTCTAGTTTATCAAATTTGTTGCTGTATAATTGTTCATAGTGGTCTGCTATGAGCCTTTGTATATCTGTGGTATCAGCTGTAATGTCTCCTCTTTCATTTCTGAATTTAGAGTCTTCTTTCTTTTTTCTTAGTCTAGTTAAAAGTTCGTTAAGTTTATCTTTTTATAAAAAAAACAACATACTCCAATAAAGGTGTTAAAGAAAAAAAAACAAAAAAAAAACTCTTGATGTTGTTGATCTTTTCTGTTGTTTTTCTATTCTCTATTTCATTTAGTTCTGATCTAATCTTTGTTATTTACTTTCTTCTTTGTTCTTCTTTTGCTAGTTTCTTTATTTAAGATTTTTCTTTTTTTCTTAATGTAGATGTTTATTGCTATAAACATCCTTCTTAAAACTGACTTTGCAGTACCCCATATGTTTTGGTGTGTTGTGTTCCTATTTTCCTTTATTTCAAGATTTTTTTAATGTCCCTTTTTTTAATTCTTTGATCTATTGGTTGTTCAGGAGTGTGTTGTTTAATTTCCACATGTTTGTAAGTTTTCCAGCTTTCCTCCTGTTATTGATTTCTAGTTTCATACTACTGTGGTCAGAAAAAAAACTACTTGGTATGATTTTAATCTTTTTAAGTTTGATAAAATTTGTTCTTTGAACTATCATGATCTATCCTGGAGAATCCTCCATGAGTGCTTGAGAAGAATGTGTATTCTTTTGCTATTGGATGGAATGTTCTATTATGTCTGTTAGGTCCATTGGCTAAGGTATGCCTCCAGTCCAACATATGCTTGTTGATTTTCTGTATGGGTAATCTATCCATTGTTAAATTTAGGATATTGAAGTCCCCTACTACCATTGTATTGCTGTCTATTTCTCCCTTCAGATCTTTTTGTATTTGTGTAATACATTTAGGTGCTCTGATGTTGGGTGCATAAATATTTATGATTATTATATATTTTTGATAAATTGACCTCTTTATCATCATAAAATGAACTTCTTTCTTTCTTGTTAACACTTCAGCTTAAAGTTTATTTTGTCTGATATAAGTACAGCTACTCTTGGTCTCTTTTGGTTTCTACTTGCATGAACTATCTCTTTCTATCCATTCACTTTGAGTCTGTGTGTATCCTTAAAGCTGAAGTCAGTGTGTTGTAAGCAGCATATACTAGAGTCTTGGTTTTGTTTTGTTTTTTTTTTAATCCATCCTACCACTCTGTGTCTTTTGATTTAAAAATTCAATCCATTCACATTTAGAGCACTTATTGATAGGTAAGGACTTACTAACACCATCTTACTGTTTTCTAGCTGTTTTTTGGAGTTCCTTTATCCCTTGCTTTCTCTCTTATTGCCTTCCTTTGAGAATTGATGACTTTCCATAGCGGTATGCTTTGATTTCCTTCTCTATCTTTTGTGAATATATTATAGCTTTTTGCTTTGTGGTTACCATGAGACTTACATAAAACTTCTTATAGATATAACATTCCATTTTATTTTCATAACAACTTAATTTAATCACTTACAAAAAACTCTACCTTTTTCATGCTATAATTTATCTCTTTTTATATTGTGCATTCATTAACAAATTATTGTAGCTATAGGTTTTTTTTTTTAAATACTCTCATCCTTTAATCTTTACATTACATCAAGTGGTTAACAATCCACCATATTATAGTATTAGAATAATCTGAGTTTGACTATGTACTTACCTTTACCAGTGTGTCGTATATTTTCATATGTGTTTATGTTATGAATCACCATCTTTCATTTCAGTTTGAAGAAATCTTTTCAGCATTTCTTATAAAGTAGATTTAGTGGTGATAAATCCCCTCAGCTTATGTTTGTCTAAGAAAGTCTTTATCTCTCTTCATTTCTGAAGGACAGCTTTGCTGTGTAAAGTATTCTTGATTACCCGCCTTTTCCTTCTTTCAGCAGTTTGAATATATCACTCCCTCTCTCATGGCCTGTAATGTTTTTGCTGAGAAATCTGTTGATAGCCTTATGAGGGTTCCCTTATAAGTCCCAAGCTTTTTTTCTCTTGCTGCTTTTAAGATTTTCTCTTTGCCTTTAATTTTTGACAGTTTTATTATAATGTGCCTTGGAGAGGATCTGTTTAAGTTGATTTTGTTTACTGACCTATGAGCTTATGAACGTGGATATCCAAAACTTTCCCAAGATTTGGGAAAAGCTCAGCCATTTTTTTAAAAAATAAACTTTCTGCCTCCTCCTCCTCTTCTCTTTCTGGGAATTCAATAATTTGCAAATTGGTTAGTTTGATGGTACCCCATAGATCATATAGGTTTTCTTCACTGTGTTTCAGTCTTTCTTCTACTTGGTCAAGACTACTGCTGAATCTCTCTGTTGAATTCTTCAGTTTAGTCATTGTATTCTTCAGCTCCAAAATTTCTGTTTGATTCTTTTTTATGTTTTCTATCTTTTTGCTGAGTTTTTTTTGTGCTTGTATTATTTTTCTGATATCATTAAATTATTTATCTGTGTTCTCTTCTAGCTCTCTGAGCTCCTTCAGAACAATTATTTTGAATTATTTGTCAGTTAATACCTGGATCTCTATTTCTTTGGGTCCAGGTACTGGAGGTTCACTGATTCCTTTGGTGGAGTCACTTTTCCCTGGTTCTTTGTGATCCCTGTATCTTTGCATTGGTGTTTGCACATTTCAAGAAGCATTCACCTCTTCCAGACTTTATGGACTGATTTGGTGAAGGAAGACATTCGCTTGTAGGAGAGGGACTGCTGGAGCATGCTGTGACTCCAGGTCTAGTGGTGCATGGCACCAAGTGTGGGGTGTAGCGGCACCAGATCCTGGGCAGCATGGTGTCTCTTTGGCTCAGGTCTTTGCTGTCCACAGCGTTGACAACTGTATGGTCCTTGGCAATACTTGTAGGGGGTCCACAGTGTCTGCAAGGGCTTTTGGGCAAGGACTATTAGGGTCCTCAGCTGTGCCTTCAGGAATAGCTGCTAGGGACCAAGGCAGGCAGCAGTAGTGCCCAGAGTCTGTGGTGTACACACACTTTACTGGGGGCCAGCTGTGGGCACCTGTGTAATGGAAGGGGCCAGTTGCAGGCACATACATAATGGTGGGGACCAGGGCAGAAAGAAAGAGCTGGAGCAAACTGTGGGCACACAAGTGGCTACAGGAGCCCTGGTTGTCAGTCTATATTACTGTGCCTAGTAGGTATCAACTTTGGCATATGGCAGTTGAAGCCAGTGATAAGGGTTGGGCTGGGGGCCTTCAGGTGCTCAATTGGAGAAGCAGCTGCAGGTGAGCTGCAGCTCACAGTGATGCAGGCCAATGAGAGTAGACGGGGCCTGGTCCAAGCCTATAAGCAGCTATGGGGGCCCCAGCTATCAGGCCTGCTGTCCTGTGGCTGTGCACTCTCCCCCCAGGTGTGTATGCATAGTGGAGGCTGGTGACAGGAGTCAGGCCTGTGACATGCAAGTGCACAGCTGGAGGTGCTAGCCCAGAGCAGGTGCATGACAGTGGAGGTCAACCAGAGGGGTCTGGACTAGCACCTTGCTTTCATGCAGCCACAGAGGTCTGGGCTGGCTGCTGGTGCAGGGTTCCTGGGCTCAGATGGGGATGGTGAGGAGAAAGGAGTCGGGTGCCTGGCATTAGTGAACGTGAACACCTGTGGGGTGAAATGTGGTGAAACCTGCACGGGGTCTGCTGTAGCTGTGCTGGCCATTGGTTTCTTCTTCAGTGGTAAACTGCTGAGTTTGTCTGTCAAGCAGGTCACACTGAACTGAGATCGTTCCTGTTGTGTGGCATTTATTGGTGACCCCTGCTTTTCTTCCTTCTTCCTTGCTGTCTCTATTTGTCTCAGCTTTGACGGTCTGAGTGAGGTGAAATTAAATGAGACCTTTGTGCAGCTCCCCCAAAAGGCTTGGTGAGCTGATTGCTCACCCTGTTCTTTCTTTCCCAGCAAGGGTGACTCTTTCTAGCTGCGGCGGGGGTGGGGGTGGGGTTCCCTCCTGGAACTGAGCAACATCAGCTTGGAGGAGGGGATGATGCAGGCAAAATAAATCTGTCTTCCTTCTCTTTTTGTGCGGTTAGTCTCATGTTTTTTGTTTCACTGTGTTGCTGAAGTTTCTCAAGTAGACCCCAGAGCTATGCAAGAGCTGTTTTTAGTCATAGATAGCTGTCTAATTGTTCTTTTTTGGAGGACAGAGGCTGGATTCTCCTATGCTGCCATCTTGGTGATGTCAACCCTCTAATACTTTTCATCTTCTTGCCCTGCTTTCTTTTTCTCTTTAACACTTTTAACATCTCAACTACTGTATATTGTACTACGTTCCCTTGTTTATTTTCTTTATCTCTCACTAGAATATAAACTCCACAGGGCAGGGATTTTGTTTGTTTCTTTGTTTTGCCTATTTTATTTATTGTTTTATTTCCAGAGCCTGAGAGAGTATGTAACATAATACAGCTCAGTCAATATTTCTTGAATGAATGAAAAACAAACAAACAAACAAAAAAAAACAGTAACATGACCTAAATCTTGAAGGCTTATTGAGCCAATACAGCAATAGTCTGCATTTCTTTTCTCAGAATAGGAATTAGGAGATATGGACAAGAGAGGAGTATAGAGGATAAGATGTGGGTGATTGTATTTGTCTGGAAAGGGGCAGTGAGTAAAGCAGGTTGACTTCTGCTCAGAGGTTATACATGTGTGTTTGCTTTATTATTATTGTTAACTTTGTTATAATAAACTATCACAACATTGTTAATCAACTATACTCCAATATAAAATAAAAAGTTTAAAAAAATAAAAAAATAAAATCCAAAATAAAACCCCTTTGTTATAATAAAAAATATACCACAAAAAGCAAAGCATGACCCATTATTCTAATAGGCATTGAAGGATATCAGCTAAGCTGCTTCTGACTATATAGGGTAGCACAAAGCAAGGGCAGTGTATCTATTCTAATGGCAAATTATCACTTTAATGGTGTGAGTAAAGTGTGTTAAGTAGAACTGATAGAGTGAGTTAAATTTCAATATATGGATTTAAGAAATCACTATCCATCCTAAAATATGGAGGTGGAGAATTTGGACATTCAGATATAAAAGCATTTGGTGAAGTAACTTGAAATCAAATTCATCTTCAATAGTGATGAACCACAAGGCTGTTTTGATTCCTTTGCATCAGGCTTTCTTTTGGATCCCATTTACTGTGTTCCATTGGTTTTGGTCTAGACCAGTCATTGTCAATGTGGGCTGCCTGGTGGAAACACCTGAAAAGATTATTTAAAATAATGTTGAAGCCTGGATCCCACTGCCAGAGATTCTGATTTAAGTGGTCTGGGATGCAGTTTGAGAATCAGGATTTTTTTTTAATTCCCAGGTGATTTAGTTAAAGTTCAGAACCACTATCTATATATGTACTATTTTTAACTTATGAAATGTATAAATGTTTCAATCATGTGATATTTATTAATTTTTTTACATTCATTCTTTTACTCTTTTATTCCACAAGTATTGATTGAGAACAAACTCAGTAAAGGGGTCGGGCACCATGATAGTGGCAGGGTATATGCTGGTAAATAGGACTGGTGTGGACCCACCATATTCACCATTATAATTACTTATGGTAGATTCTCTTACACAAAATGACACCATCATCTACCTGTTGACAACTGAGACAGAATCATCCCTTTGAATGACTGGAAGTCACCTCCAGCCATTAAGACAGCTGCTTCTGAAGTGAAATCATGGGTGCCAGCATGTCATTAACAATGACAAGGAATCCCTCTCCCAGACTTTTCATGTGCCTTCTTTCTAAAAGCCAGTGACTTTTCTCATTTTCCCTCTCTCAATTCCTTCTCTCTTTCTCCTGCCAGAAACTTTCATTTATTTACCAATTATTCTCTAACTGTTAAAGTGTTAAAGTTTGAAATGTTAGGGTTAAATAATACTTCAAGTATTTCTGTCCACGGACTAAGTTAAATTAGCTGATTGTGTAATAAACTACATGTGATTTTGGTTCTTACTATTCATTTTCTTTAAAAGGGAGGCAGGAAGATATCACCAAAGGCAAATCCCACTAATTATATATAAACACAATAATTTTGTGTTCATGATGAACATTTAATGCTAGCACAGTATATCAATGCACACTACTACTAATAATACTAATTAACATTTATTGAGGCTTTTTTGTTTAATCAAACATTTTTCTAAGCACTTTACATGATTTAACTTATTTCATCTGCAGTGGAAAAAAATGAGACTACGTGTACTATTTTAAGATAAAAGGAAAACTAAGCACAGAGAATTGATACACTGGTGTTGGGCTTCCTTGTGTTAAAGAAATGAACAGGGACATGACGTTCTTTAAAATTTAGATACATACTCAAAATGCCTCTGTATTTGCGCTACAAACTCTTCAAAGCCTCTCACTGCAGTTGACTATTCTTGCTTGTTTTATAAAAAATGGTCTTGTTTTCCAGTTAATTTTGTCATGAGTCAGGTAGTTCATGAGTTTCAATTCAGCAGAATTTTCAGAGGAGAATGCTTTTATAATGTTTTATATAAAAGTAAGGATGTCAAAATCTAATCCGCAGTATCAGAGTTTTGCCAGAACGTTGTTCAGGCTGAAATGAAAAACAGGATCTCCCTGGGGGATTCTCTTCCATAATGAAATCATTGAGATATGAAGGGTCCCAGGAGGAGGACTTTCAAAGCTCTAGCCATTGGCAAGTAAGAAACCATTTGAGATTTGTTTTTAAAAGAAGATGGTGTAATATTCTTAGAGTTTGATATTAGGAAGGAAGCCAAAAACCTAAATTGTGGACCATCTGGAGAAGAAATATAATGAAGAAAGCCAACAAAAATATAATTACAACAACTGGCTTAGAAATAACAACTGCATTGATTAAGAACAGCCTAAGTAGGGATGTCAAGAATGCAATCTGAGTTAAATTTCCATTTCAGTTTGGCTGTGGGAATAGGAGAAAATGCTCTTGTGGTGTGGAGACAACCCCATGAGCAAGAGATATGAGAAGAATTTGGTAAAAGATCAGATGTAAAAAACTCACACTAACATCTCTGTCTTTGTGTGTTTCAAAAGAAATAAAAAATTGAAGAGTGTCAACGATATGTGATAATCTGTAGTTTGTGCTACCTGGGAATACAAATACCAGACAAACACTATCTTTTCCTCCAGAAGCTTAAATCTGACCATGTACATAAAAGCACAAAGTCCATACAAATAGTTGAAGAATAAAATGATTAAAATAGACGCAGATGTAGTCATTCAAAAACAATCCATAGTACATTAATCAGAACTTCTCTACTTCCTGTACCAAAACAGGAATTTATTGAATGGATCATTACAAGTAATAAATGTTTAATATATGCACAGATGCCTTCATTCCTTCAAAATATGTAGCAGCCATCATGTTAAGCATGGATACTGAAATAAACATTAAAAAAATATACTTTTCCTAATGCCATCATAGATTTGGGGAGAAATAAATTTTTCTTAATGATTAAGATGCAATGTGTAGGGAGGACCTTCAAGATGGCAGAGGAGTAAGGCATGGAGATCACCTTCCTCCCCACAAATACAACAGAAATGCATCTACATGTGGAACAACTCCTACGAACACCTACTGAACATCGGCAGAAGACCTCAGACTTCTCAAAGGCAAGAAACTCCCCACATATCTGGGTAGGGCAAAAGAAAAAAGAACAAAAAGAGACAAAAGAATGGGGATGGGACCTGCATCTCTGGAAGGGAGCTGTAAAGGACGAATGGTTTCCATACACTAGGAAGCCCCTTCACAGGCAGAGATGGAGGGGTGTAGGGGGAAGCTTCAGAGGCACAGAGGAGAGTGCAGCAACAGGAATGCAGAGGGCAAAGCAGAGAGATTCCCACAGAAAGGATCGGTGCTGACCAACACTGACCAGCCCGAGAGGCTTGTCTGCTCAGCCACTGGGGCAGGTGGGGGCTGGGAGCTGAGGCTCGGACTTCGGAGGTCAGACCCCACAGAGAGGACTGGGGTTGGCTGCATGAACACAGCCTGAAGGGGGCTAGTGCACCACAGCTAGCTAGGAGGGAGTACAGGAGAAAGTCTGGAACTGCCTAAGAGTTAAGAGACCATTGCTTCGGGGTGCAAGAGGAGAGGGTATTCAGAGCACCACCTAAATGAACTCCAGAGATGGGTGCAAGCCACGGCTTTCAGCACGGACACCAGAGACGGGCAGGAAACGCTAAGGCTGCTGCTGCAACCACCAAAAAGCCTGTGTGCAAGCACAGGTCACTATCCACACCACCCCTCCCGGGACTGTGCAGCCCTCCACTGCCAGGGTCCCATGATCCAGGAACAATGTCTCCAGGAGAACACATGGCATGCCTCAGACTGTTGCAAAGTCATGTTGCCCTCTGCAGCTGCAGGATCTCCCCACATTCGTACCCCTCCCTCCCTGTGGCCTGAGTAAGCCAGAGCCCCCTATTCAGCTGCTACTTTAACCCTGTGGGTTAAAGGGGTTATACTGGGTGGGGAACAGATGCCCTCCAGCGACCTACATGCAGAGTTGGGACTAAATCCAAAGCTGAACCACAGGAGCTGTGTGAACAGAGAAGAGAAAGGGAAATTCCTCCCAGCAGGCTCAGGAGCAGCAGATTAAATCTCCGTAATCAACTTGATGTACGCTGCATCTGTGGAATACCTGAATAGACAACAAATCATCCCAAAATTGAGGTGGTGGACATTGGGAGCAACTGTAGACATGGGGTTTGCTTTCTGCATCTGATTTGTTTCTGGTTTTATGTTTATCTTAGTTTAGTATTTAGAGCTTATTATCATTGGTAGATTTGTTTATTGATTTGGTTGCTCTCTTCCTTTTCGTTTTTTTTTTTTGTTTTCTATATATATATATTTTTTTTTTTTCCTTTTTCTCTTTTTGGGAGTGTGTATGTGTATGCTTCTTTGTGTGACTTTGTCTATATAGCTCTGCTTTTACCATTTGTCCTAGGGTCTGTCTGTCAGTTATTTTTTGTTTGTTTGTTTTTAGTGCTTGTTATCATTGGTGGATTTGTTTTTTGCTTTGGCTGTTCTCTTCTTTCTTTCTTTCCTTTCTTTTATTTTATTACTTCCTTATTTTTAATAATATTAAAAAATTATTTTAATAACCTTATTTTATTTTTCTTTCTTTCTTTCTTTCTTTCTTTCTTTCTTTCTTTCTTTCTTTCTCTTTCTTTCTTTCTTTCCTTCAATCTTTCTTTCTTTCTTTTCTATCTATTTTTGAGCTGTGTGGCTGAAAGGGTCTTGGTTCTCTGGCCGAGTGTCAGACCTGAGCATCTGAGGTGGGAGTGCCAAGTTCAGGACATTGGTCCACCAGAGACCTCCTGGTCCCACATATTATCAAACAGCGAAAGCTCTCTCAGAGATCTCCATCTCAATGCTAAGACCCAGCTCCACTCAATGACCAGCAAGCAACAGTGTTGGACACACTATGCCAAACAACTAACAAGACAGGAAGACAACCCCACCCATTAGCAGAGAGGTTGCCTAGAATTATAATAAGTTCAAAGACACCCCAAAACATACCAGGGGGTGCAGTCCTGCCCACCAGAAAGACAAGATCCAGCCTCATCCACCAGAACACAGGCACCAATCCCCTCCACCAGGAAGCCTACACAACCCACTGAACTAAACTTACACACTGGGGGCAGATGCCAAAAACAACAGAAACTATGAAACTGCAACCTGTGAAAAGGAGAGCTCAAATACAATAAATGAAGCAAAATGAGAAGAGAGAGAAATACACAGCAGGTGAAGGAGCAAGGTAAAAACCCAAAGACCAAACAAATAAAGAGGAAATACGCAGTCTACCTGAAAAAGAATTCAGAGTAATGATGTAAACAGGATCCAAAATCTTGGAAATAGAATGGAAAAAATTAAAAGAAACATTTAACAAGGACCTAAAAGAACTAAAGAGCAAACAAACAATGATGAAGAACACAATAAATGAAATTAAAAATTCTCTAGAAGGAATCAATAGCAGAATAACTGAGGCAGAAGAATGGATAAGTGACCTGGAAGATAAAATAGTGGAAATAACTATCACAGATTATAGGGGTCCCAGAAGCAGAAGAGAAACAAAAGGGACTGAGAAAATATTTGAAGAGATTACAGTTGAAAACTTCCCTAGTATGGGAAAGGAAATAGTCAATCAACTCCAGGAAGAACAGAGAGTCCCATACAGGATAAATCCAAGGAGAAACATGCCAAGACACATATTAATCAAACTATCAAAAATTAAATACAAAGAAAAAATATCAAAAACAGCAAGGGAAAAGCAACAAATAACATAAAACGGAGTCCCCATATGGTTAACAGCTGAACTTTCAGCAGAAACTCTGAAAGCCAGAAGGGAGTGGCAGGATATATTTAAAGTGATGAAGGGGGAAAACATACAACCAAGATTTCTCTAACCAGCAAAGATCTCATTCAGATTTGACAGAGAAATTAAAACCTTTACAGACATGGAAAAACTAAGAGAATTCAACACCACCAAACCAGCTTTACAACAAATGTTAAAGGAACTTCTCTAGGCAGGAAACACAAGAGAAGGAAAACACCTACAAAAACAAACCCAAAAAAATTAAGAAAATGGTAATAGGAACATACATATCGATAACTACCTTAAAAGTATATGGATTAAATGTTCCAACCAAAAGACATAGACTGGCTGAATGGATACGAAAACAAGACCCATATATATGCTGTCTACAAGAGACCCACTTCAGACTTAGGGACACAGAGAGACTGAAAGTGAGATGATGGAAAAAGATATTCCATGCAAATGGAAATCAAAATAAAGCTGGAGTAGCAATTCTCATGTAAGACAAAATAGACTTTAAAATAAAGTCTATTACAAGAGAAAAAGAAGGACACTACATAATGATCAAGGGATCAATCCAAGAAGAAGATATAACAATTGTAAATATTTATGCACCTAACATAGGAGCACCTCAATACATAAGGCAAATGCTAACAGTCATAAAAGGGGAAATCGACAGTAACACAATCATAGTAGGGGACTTTAACACCCCACTTTCACCAATGGACAGATCATCCAAAATGAAAATAAGGAAACACAAGCTTTAAATGATACAATAAACAAGATGGACTTAATTGATATTTGTAGGGCATTCCATCCAAAAACAACACAATACACTTTCTTCTCAAGTGCCCATGGAGCATTCCCCAGGATAGACCATACCTAGGGTCACAAATCAAGCCTTGGGAAATTTAAGAAATTTGAAATCATATCAAGTATGTTTTCCGACCACAATGCTGTGAGACTAGATATCAACTACAGGAAAAAAATCTGTAAAAAATACAAACACATGGAGGCTGAACAATACATTACTAAATAAGGAAGAGATCACTGAAGAAATCAAAGATGAAATAAAAAAATTCCTAGAAACAAATGCCAATGAAAACATGATGACCCCTAACCTATGGGATGCAGCAAAAGCAGTTCTAAGAGGGAGGCTTATAGCAATACAATCCTACCTCAAGAAACAAGAAACATCTCAAATAAACAACCTAACCTTAAACCTAAAGCAATTAGAGAAAGAAGAACAATAAAACCCCAAAGTTAGCAGAAGGAAAGAAATCAAAAAGATCAGATCAGAAATACATGAAAAATAAATGAAGGAAATAATAGCAAATATCAAGAAAAGTAAAACGTGGTTCTTTGAGAAGACAAATAAAATTGATAAACCATTAGCCAGAGTCATCAAAAAAAAAAAAAAAAGGAGGAGACTCAAATCAATAGAATTAGAAATGAGAAAGGAGAAGTAACAACTGACACCACAGAAATACAAAGGATCATGAGAGATTACTACATGCAACTATATGCCAATAAAATGGACAACCTGGAAGAAAAGGACAAATTCTTAGAAAAGCATAACCTTCCATGACTGAATCAGGAAGAAATAGAAAATATAAACAGACCAATCATAAGAACTGAAATTGAAACTGTTATTAAACATCTTCCAACAAACAAAATCCCAGGTGGCTTCACAGGTGAATTCTATCAAACATTTAGAGAAGAGCTAACACCTATCCTTCTCAAACTCTTCCAAAATATAGCAGAGGGAGGAACACTCCCAAACTCATTGTACAAGGCCACCATCACCCTGATAACAAAACCAGAAAAAGATGTCACAAAAAAAGAAAAGTACAGACTAGTATCACTGATGAACATTTGTGCAAAAATCCTCAGCAAAATACTAGCAAACAGAATCCAACAACACATTAAAAGGATCATACACCATGATCAAGTGGGGTTTATCCCAGGTATGCAAGGATTCTTCAATATATGCAAATCAACCAATGTGATTAACCGTATTAACAAATTGAAGGAGAAAAAACATATGATCATCTCAGTAGATGCAGAAAAAGTGCACCCCATTTATGGCTTGCTGGCTTGCTGTGGCCTTCCCAGTTGTAAAACGCTGTGCTCCTTGGATGCCTTTCTTATCTCAGACTAGCCCTACTGTGTGACCTTTTTTGACTTTCTGTGCACTGCCAGGAAAGGTAACCAGGAGGACAACTTAGTTCTTCATGCTTGGAACAACCAAACCAAGATAATTCTGAAACCTAAGGGACTGGTTAATTCCCCTAAGTCCAGGAGCCTCAGCTGGGATGAGAGAGATGACCACTTTTATATATTACAGTGTGAGGGCTGAGCCCCTTCTCAGGTCTCCCCTGATGACCTAAGGCATAAAGGATTTGTTCCATCAAATTCAACACCCATTTATGATAAAACCCTCCAGAAAGTAGGCATAGAGGGAACTTACCTCAACATAATAAATGCCATATATGACAAACCCACTGCCAACATCATTCTCAATGGTGAAAAACTAAAACCATTTCCACTAAGATCAGGAACAAGAAAAGGTTGCCCATTCTCACCACTATTATTCAACATAGTTTTGGAAGTTTTAGCCACAGAAATCAGAGTAGAAAAAGAAATAAAAGGAATCCAAATCAGAAAAGAAGAAGTAAAACTGTCACTGTTGGCAGATGACATGATACTATACATAGAAAATCCTAAAGAAGCTACCAGAAAACTAGTAGAGCTAATCAATGAATTTAGTAAAGTAGCAGGATACAAAATTAATATACAGAAATCTCTTCCATTCCTATACACTAATGATGAAAAATCTGAAAGAGAAATTAAGGAAACACTCGCATTTACCATTGCAACAAAAAGAATAAAATACCTAGGAATAAATCTACCTAAGGAGACAAAAGACCTGCATGCAGAAAACTATAAGACACTGATGAAAGAAATTAAAGATGATACAAACAGATGGAGAGTTATACCATGTTCTTCGATTGGAAGACTCAACATTGTGAAAATAACTATACTACCCAAAGCAATCTACAGATTCAATGTAATTCCTATCCAACTGTCAACGGCATTTTTCACAGAACTAGAACAAAAAGTGGCAAAATTTGTATGGAAACACAAAAGACCCTGAATAGCTAAAGCAATCTTGAGATAGAAAAACAGAGCTGGAGGAATCAGGCTCCCAAAGTTCAGACTATACTACAAAGCTACAGTAATCAAGACAGTATGGTACTGGCGTGAAAAAAGAAGTATAGATCAATGGAACACGATAGAAAGCCCAGAGGTAAAACCAAGCACGCATGGTCACCTTATCTTTGATAAAGGAGGCAAGAATATACAATCGTGAAAAATAGCCTCTTCAATAAGTGATGCTGGGAAAACTGGAGAGCTACATGTAAAAGAATAAAATTAGCACACTTCCTAACACCGTACACAAAAGTAATCTCAAAATGGATTAAAGACCTAAATGTAAGAGCAAACACTATAAAACTCTTAGAGGAAAACCTAGGCAGAACACTCTGTGACATAAATCACAGCAAGATCCTTTTTGACCCACCTCATAGAGAAAGGGAAATAAAACCAAAAATAAACAAATGGGACCTAATGAAGCTTAAAAGCTTTTGCACAGCAATGGAAACCATAAACAAGATGAAAAGACAACCCTCAGAATGGGAGAAAATACACAAAAAAGCAAGTGACAAAGGGTTAATCTCTAAAATATACAAGCAGCTCATGCAGCTCAATATCAAAAAAAACAAACAACCCAATCAAAAAATGGGCAGAAGGTCTAAATAGACATTTCTCCAAAGAAGATATACAGATTGCCAACAAGCACATGAAAGGATGCTCAACATCACTAATCATTAGAGAAATGCAAGTAAAAACTACAATGAGGTAACACCTCACCCTGGTCAGAATGGCCATCATCAAAAAATCTACAAGGAGTAAATGATGGAAAGGGTGTGGAGAAAAAGGAACCCTCTTGTACTGTTGGTGGGAATATAAATTGATACAGCCACTTTTGAGAACAGTTTGGAGATTCCTTAAAATCTAAAAATAGAACTACCGTCAAACCCAGCAATCCCACTACTGGGCATATACCCTGAGAAAACCATAATTCAAAAAGAGTCATGTACCACAATGTTCACTGCAGCACTATTTACAATAGCCAGGACATGGAAGCAACCTAAGTGTCCATCAACAGATGAATGGATAAAGAAGATGTGGCACATATACACAATGGAATATTACTCAGCCATAAAAGGAAATGAAATTGAGTTATTTGTAGTTAGGTGGATGGACCTAGAGTCTGTCATACAGAGTGAAGTAAGTCAGAAAGAGAAATACAAATACTGTATGCTAGCACATATATATATGTTATCTAAAAAAAGAAAAAAATGATTCTGAAGAACCTAGGGGCAGGCCAGGAATAAAGACACAGACCTAGAGAATGGACTTGAGAACAGGGAGATGGGGAAGGGTAAGCTGGGAGGAAGGGAGTGAGTGGCATGGACATATATACACTACCGAATGTAAAATAGATAGCTAGTGGGAAGCAGCCACATAGCACAGGGAGATCAGCTTGGTGCTTTGTGTCCACCTAGAGGGGTGGATTAGGGAGGGTAGGAGGGAGACTCCAGAGGAAGGAGATATGTGGATATATGTATATGTATAGCTGATTCACTTTGTTATACAGTAGAAACTAACACACCATTGTAAAGCAATTATACTCCAATAAAGATGTCAATAAAAAGAGAGGCTGTGAGAAAGGAAATGAGAAAATGAGCAGAAGTGTAAATGTACTTCAATGTGAGACTGAAGCAATGACTTTTGTTCCTACCTACCATTACCAAATGCTTTGTGACACTTGATTATCCACAGGATATCTGCTGATGTCTTTAAATAAGCAACTTTTCACTTGAGTCTTTTTGAATGTGTTTAGTTTCTTGCAACTGAAAACATCAAGACATGATGCTTATGTTCAGCCTTGACGACTCAACTTATATGTAATGAAAAAAAAAAGTGCAAACTTTGAGTCATGAAGAACGGGAGCAATGACTGATTGATAGAAATACACCCTTAATATAAAATACATATATGTGTATGCAAACACACACACACAAATATATATGGACACACACAGATATAAATTTACTTAATTCTGAAATTTTTGGTTATGTGAGGCAGTCCTGAGAATATCCTCCACCCCTATGTGGGCCAGATTCTTAATTAATGATAGTATAATTACTACTACTACTATTACTGTTACTGCTACTTATATTACTGCCAATAAAATTAGTCCCTTTTATCTCACAACACTGCAATATTTGAATGCTTTCTCATCTAGCTCCCTCCTCATCTGATTCTCTTGGAAAGCCAGTAACATCAATTGAGAAGACATTTTTATTCCCTTTAGACTGGTGAGCAGACTGAGCATCACAAAGTCAAATATTCTGACTCAAGAGTGTCTATGTCCTTTACACTACATCACAGATACATCAGTACAGTTTTCAGATGAAGTTATTTCTAAATTGAAAAGTATTGAATCCATTTTGAAAATCCACTGTCTTTGGTTCAAAGAGGCTCAGAGAAGAGGATACATATCGTAATTGGCAAAATCCATTCATCCCTGGAAGTCTCAAAACCCAGATCCTAGTGCTGTGAGGAAGAATGTTTAAGCATAACAAACCTACTACATACCAGCTATGTGCTCATCACCGTGTTAGGCACTGGAGGTAATAAAAGTGAAGATAAACCTGCCTTCAATGGGTTTTTTATGAATGAGCAACAACTGAAAACCATATTTAAGCCATAATGATTTGCAGGACTGTGGATAAGAGAGAAATTGAGATGGGTTCAAAGAGGCAACAAAGGATATAACAAAGATATATGATAAAATACAGCATGAAATATACCATGTTAGATAGAGATTATTTTATTGTGTAAATATCAGGAATTTTAAATTAATCTGGTTAATAATATTTTAGAAATATGAATCCAATAATTGAGTAGAATATATCTGGGAAAGAAATAATATCAAAATCAACATCAATTAGAGGATAATTCTCAGGAATAATTGAAACAAACAAGTTAAATCTCTAGTAAGACTTTAGAACTCATGATATTCAGTTCCATCATTTTATAGATAGAAATAATAGCCAATATCACATAGTATGGCAGAATGGAGAGCTGAGTTCTTGAAGAGTACATCACCCATTTCCCTCATTTTAGAAATGTAGAAACTGAGGCCCCAACTGTAGAATTATTTATACAATGCGGCAGAGTTTCCAGTCATTTTGGGACCAAGACACAGTTACAGCAACTCTCCTGTTTAATCTTCTTTTTAAAAATCCATGATCTGCATGCATCAGTGGTTTACAACAAAATTCTAAATATACAAATTCTAAATATACAAAAGGTATATTTAGAATTTAGTTATTGTATTATGCAAAAGTCAAATAGCATTATTATGCCTTTCTCTGATCTGCCCACTGAATGATTCCACTTATCCAATTGTTATTATAATAGAGATTCTGTTACAGAAAAATATTGTGTAGTAAACAAATATTTTCTTTAAAAAAAAGATGCAATGTGTGAAGAAAGGAAATAAAAATATAGCTTTGGTGTCAAGGTGAAAGGGGATTATAGGAGGGCCTCTAAGAGTAGATTTACGTAAGCTGAAGATAGCCAAGTATTTCTTAGGAGGAGAAGGGGGACGGGATGGGTGAAAGGCACCTGAAAAGAATCTCAGTGCCCCGTCTAAAAGAAAGGCTGGCACACTGGGAAAACATCAAATTCTTGGTATGCGTGGAGTCAAGAGAGGGTAGCAGATGATTCAAGAGAAATAAGCAGAGGTCAGATCTTTAGGGCCACACATGCAAAGCCAAAAAAAAAAAAATTTTTACTCTGAGATTAGTGGGGAGTCAATCATTGATTCTCTGTAGGGAAGCGACTTAAACTGATCTGCTTTTGTATAACAAGCTACATCTCAAAACTTGATTGTACAGAAAATTAGCCAGATCTGGTCATTCAGATTTGGAATCCAGAGCAAAGGAATTGTAACACACTGTGGACAATGCACAAGGATCTGATTGTTTCACTCTTTAATGATCTTTGGAATACAGGATCTCAAACAGTCACTCCAAACTATTCCTAATTTTTTACCTGTTGGGAAAGGTTGGGAGTTTTATTATCTATCCTTTCTGAACATGCACTATTGCTTCCCCTTCAGCTATAAGATGTGGCTACGGCCTACCTCCTGAGTACCATCTTGTACTTGCTGGAATCTATTCCCTATCCTTTTCTGTGTTCCAGGACATCAACTGGCCTCCACTGGCCTCCCCCATATGTTCCGTCTCACCACCAGGACTTTGCACATGCTGTCCCTATGCCTAGCATGTACTTTCCTCCTGTCCTCACTAGTTTACCATGCATTTTTTTTAGAATTCCTTTAAAGAGGAATTCCCTGGCCTTGGAAACATCTACTCAAAACTTGAAGAAACTCCCCTCCATAACATCTATGTCATTTTCAGTTTTTGTTTTGCATGATGATTGACTTGTTACTTCCAGAATGTATAGTGCAGGAGAAACTTCACCAGCCAGGGGGGCCTAAGTCCTTAACTGCAACTCCCTTCAGAGACTGAATGCATTGTCTGTGCAACAAGTCCAGTGAGTGAAGGGCCACTTTCCCCCATGAGACCTGTCAGGTAAAGCCTTTAGAATTGCCTGTGATCAGTACTGAAATATCACACATAGGTTTTTGGCTCGCTAGTTGTTTGTGTTTTAACGTAAAGAACTTTTCAAAAGTATATGTATTATAACCTATGTTTTTTTCCTTTAGGGTATTTGCTTTTTGTGTAGCATTCAAAATTTTATTAAAGAGGCTATAACTACATACATATTTTCTCTTAGTAGTTTTACAATATTGTTGCTTATTTTAAAATTATAATCATTTTGGAATTATGATCAATTCTGTATACAGGGAATTCCCCGGTGGTCCAGTGGTTAAGACTCTGCCTTTTCTCTGCGGAGAGCCCGGGTTCGATGCCTGGTCAGGGAGCTAAGATCCCACAAGCTGTGTGGCACAGCCAAGAAAAAAAAAAAAAAGCAAAAAATTTTTGATATACAGCGTAAAGCATGGATAAACATATTTTTCTTTCAGAAGTGTATTACTAATAGTTTTACAATGTGTTAACCTTAGAAGCAGCTGGGTGAAGGGTTCACAGTACCTCTGTATATTTCTTTATAACTACCTAATGAAACTATAATTATCTAAAAATAAAAAAAATTTTAAAGGGAGTGTTAGCCAACTGCTGCAACTGAAAGCTACTTTAGTGTTTCAAATACCTAACTAAATGAGTACATTTTCCCCCAGACAAGTCATTCATTGAGAATCTTATTTTTTTTCTTGCTCTGACTTTTGGTAGGCTAATTATTGGTCTGCTGGTTTCCAGCATCTTCTCTAAAACACAAATCAGATGTTATTGATCTTCTTCACACTGGAAACTTATCATGCCTCCATTTGAAATAGGACACACCTTTGACCAGCTTCATCCATGTCAACACCCTCCTTCACTTAGATCATTTATCTTCACCTTCTCCAGTAATTCTAGACATACCGAGGTTGGTTTATAACATGCACAATTATTTAGGCCTCCTTCTCACCCTGGAATTCATTATCACATGCTGATCAGAAATTCTAAACCATGGTAACACTTATCTTTGATCATGAACTATAAAATTATTATGACAATTACTTAATAGTTCATTTTCAAATTTGTAATGTGGAAGGAATATGGGTTCAGAGTTACAAAGCCTTGGGACTACTTATTAGCTTTTCCATTTAGACCCCTATGAAACTGTCTTCTTTTCCCTAAATGGGGATTAGTCCACCTACTCCATTGGGTAGCCATGGAAAGAAAAACAGCTGTAGACATGTACTGTGTCTAGTACTGCAGATGGTAAGTATGATTCCCTCAACCCTCAACTCCGGAAGCTTCCTCTTAGTAAATTCTGGTAGACAAGCTCATTCAAACTGTGAAGGAAAAGAAATACCATGGATTCTTGATGATGTAAATTTTGAGAACCAAAATCAACTTGCAGCTAATATTTTAGACAATACAAGAAAGGCAGCATCAGGACTCTTTGCACCCAACCAAAGGCTGTATCACTATGTTTACCATATAGTCAGACTGCATGTGAATTCCCTACATTGAGCGGAGTTTTAAAATGCAGGTCATGGAAATTAGAGCCATGAGGTATCTTAACCACCAGTGTTCTCATATTGGCCTCGCCAATGTTTTTGATGGAATGGAGAGCGACTGTGTTTGATTTCCATCAGCGTGAAAATAAAAACTTTGACATTCTTGGCAAAGGAACCTGTATGGGTCTCCTAGATGACTAAGAGTGATGAAAAGTTAGAGGGAGTTGGATTCCCACTAATGATAAGGATAATTGGATTGGGGGCACAGGTCTGTGCTCTGTCTGGGGCACAAACTCTCCAGTGACATGAGAGCTCTCAACTCAGAGCAGGCACTTTATAATATACACAGTGGTTGCTCAGGCTTTTTCCCTCCTCCATGACATGAACTCAGGCTTCAGAATCCAGAGTAGTCCCTAAATCGTATGAGGTCCCTGACAACTAGAGATGTCTGTAAGCAAATCCTGTTACAACTCAGAAGGGACGCTTCTATTATGATGCAGCAAGGGCCTCTACAAGAATGTGTTTGCTAAAATAATAATTTTGCTAAAAATTAGCAACTTTGCTTAAAACATTTAGTCTATTTGAAACATCGAGATAACTGGCAATAAAAGAAACATGTCTTTATGAACCAAAGTTGGCAAAATTTGTAGTTTTTGTCTCTATCTACTTTTACATATCTACAAAATATATTCATGAACATATTTGTTGGCAAATAATGCCTAGAGGTAATTTTTGTTTTCCTAAAGGCTAAAATGGAATGGGGAATAAAGTTTGCAATGTATGTTATCAGAATTCTTGATCTATCTAATTGAAATTTTAAAATTTTCTTCATTTTTTTTCATTTGGGTAAAGTGATTTTGGTATTAAGTGATAGTTAAGATTCTCCTAAAATTTAAAAATTAAAAAAAATGAATGTTTTAGTCATTGCAGTGATACAGAGGAGATTTTAATAAGCTTGAGGGAAGCAAGTAAGCTATCGCCTAGAAAGCCTACATGAAAAGGGCATTCATTACCTTAATCAGTTCATCTCAGGCCAGAATCTGGCCCTCAAACTTATAGGTTATGAATTTTATTTGCTCAGCATACCAAGAATGGATTCATTAATAAAGACTGATCTACAAGGCTGAAAACAAATATTATTGTATAATGAGAAACATGATTGTCTCAAAGCCTGGAAGAAGCACATGAGCTGATCAGTGTATCTAGTCCTCATAAATACAGAAAGAAAATCTTACTTAGATCACTTCTTGTTGAGCATGAAGCCAGATCTAGAGTTGCCAGCTGGCCTGGCTAGAAGGGCTTCATTGAAATTTATCTGCTAGAAACATAATGTTGCCCATTAGACCCACTGAGCACAACACCTTCCCTCTTACCACTACTGTGCTGGAACCTGCCAAGCAATGCTTCTTTGATTCCCTTGTCTGTGCTTCCATGGCTGTCCAACTCCATTTTTGATGAACACATTCTTTTTTTAGATAACTTAATACATTTGACTGAGTTACACGTAAGTCTTAAAGAGCTGAAAGCTACACCATCTCTTTAAATTTTTTTTTAATATAAACATTGTATTGTCTCAAAGTTTAACTTTCAAAGAACATATTGTCCTTTTAAAAATATTTTTAAAGAAGCCTCAGTAGTATCTTTGAAAGCAAACACAGTTAAGAAAACCAACAAAATAAAAACATTTTTCCACTATTATAACTGATGATCAGCGCTAAGATTAGCAGGTTCCTCAAGAATACCTTGGAGGTATTGCAGGTTCAGTTCTAGACCATACAGTAAATTGAATATTAAAGTCAAGTCACATAATTTTTTTTGGTTTCTCAGTGCATATAAAACTTATGTGCACACCATACTCTAGTCTAGTAAGTGTACAATAGCATTATGCCTAAAAAATGTACATACCTTAATTAAAAAATAGTTTATTGCAAAAAAAATTACAAACCACTATCAGGTCTTAAGGGAGTCATAAGTTTTTGCTGGTGGAGAGTCCTGCCTCAGTGTTGATGGCTGATGGCTGACCAGGGTGGTGGTTGCTGAATGTTGCCATGGCTGTGGCAACTTCTTAAAATAAGACAACAATGAAATTTGCTGCATTGGTTGACTCTTCCTTTCACGGACAATTTCTCTTTAGCGTGCAATGTTGTTTGATAGCATTTTACCCACAGTAGAGCTTCTTTTAAAATTGGAGTCAATCTTCTCAAACCCTTCCATTGCCTTATCAACTAAGACTATGTAATACTCTAAATCCTTTGCTGTCATTTCAACAATCTTCATAGCATCTTCTCCAGGAGTAGATACAATTTCAAAAAAATTGTTTTTCTCTGTTCATTCATACGAAGCAACTCATCTGTTCAAGTTTTGTCATGAGATGGCAGTAATTCAGTCACATCTTCAGACTCCATTTATAAGTTTAGTTCTTTTGCAATTTTCATCACATCTGCATCTACTTCCTCCATGGAAGTCTTCCTCTCAAAGTTATCAATGACTTCCTCTCAAAGTCATCAATGACAGGAATCAGCCTCTTCCAAGCTCCTGTTAATGTTGATATTTTGACTTTCTCCTATGAAGCATGAATGTACTTAATGACATCTAAAATTTGAATCCTTTCAGAAACATTTTCAATTTACTTTGCCTAGATCCATCGGAGGAATCACATCTGTGGCAGCTATTGCCTTATGAAATTTATGTCTTAAATAATAAGACTTGAAGGTAATCACTCCTTGACCCATGGGTTGCAGAATGGGTGTTGTGGTAGTAGGCATGAAAACAACATTCATCTCATTGTACATCTCCATCAGAGTTCTTGAGTGATTAGGTGCATTGTCAATGAGCAGTAATATTTGGAAAGGAATCTTTTTCCTGAACAGTAGGTCTGAACAGTGGGCTTAAAATATTCAGTAAACTTAAGCTGTAAACAGATGTGTTATCATATAGGCTTTGTTGTTCCATTTATAGAGTAATTTTAGCATAATTCTTAAGGGCCCTAGGATTTTCAAAATGGTAAATGAGCATTGACTTCAGCTTAAAGTCACCAGCTGCATTAGCCCCTAACAAGAGAGTCTGCCTGTTCTTTGAAGCTCTGAAGCCAGGCATTGACTTCTCCTCTCTAACTATGGAGGTCCTAGATGGCATCTTCTTCCAATAGGAGGCAGTTTCATTTACATTGACAAGTTGTTGTTTAGTGTAGCCACCTTCATTGACTATCTTAGCTGGATCTTCTGGATAACTTGCTGCAGCTTCTCCCTCGGCATTTGCTGCTTCATCTTGCATTTACCTTATGGAGACAGCTTCTCTCCTTAAACCTCATGAACCTAACTCTTCTAGATTTCAAACTTTCCTTCTGCAGCTTCCTCACCTCTCTCAGCCTTCACAAAATTAACAGAATTAGGCACTTGCTCCGGATTAGGTTTTGGCTTAAGGAAATATTGTTGCTACTTTGGTCTATCCAGACTATTAAAACTTTCTCCAGATCAGCAACAGGACTGTTTCACTTTCTTATCAATCATGTGTTCACTGGAGGGGCGCTTTTAATTTCCTTCAAGAACTTTTCCTTTGCATTCACAACTTTACTGTTTAGCACAAGAGGCCTAGCCTTCTGCTTATATCAGCTTTTAACATGCCTTTCTCACTAAGCTTAATAATTTCTAGCTTTTGATTTATAGTAAGGGATATGCTACTCTTACTTTCACTTGAACTACTGGAAGCCACTGTAGGGTTATCAACTGGCCCAATTTCAATATTGTTGTGTCTCAGGGAATAGAGAGGCCTGAGGACAGGGAGAGAGATGGGGAATGGCCAGTCAGTGGAGCAGTCAGAACACACGTAAACATTTATTTGTCAACTTAAATGTGCACAGTTTGTGGCATCCCAAAATATTACAATAGTAACATCAAAGGTCAGTAATCACACACCACCATAGCCAATATAATAATAATTTAAAAGTTTGAAATATTGCAAGAATTACCAAGATGTGACACAGAGACACAAAATGAGCAAATGCTGTTGGAAAAAATGGTGCCAATATACTTGCTCAAAGCAGAATTGCCATAAACCTTTAATTTTTAAAATATGAAATATCTGTGAAGCACAACATTTGCTGTATCGCAAATATTTGTGCAATAAAACAAGGTATGCCTGTAATTATGAATTGCTGCTCTTAAGGTCTTTACCACTGACATTTAAAATGCTAATGGATCTTTTCTTCCTCTTTATTTTGCTGAGGCCCATCCTGAGGGCTCTACCCTGATGTATTTTTATAAATTATCCTATGAGGTATGTCCACATTGGTCATTCTGGAGGTCCTGATATATAAAATTTTAAATACATTCTTTTCTTAGTATAAACTTTCTCTAAATTATTTCTTAAGTCTTCCAACATTTGAATTTAAAATTATGAGATTTACTTTTTTTAATTTAAAAAAACAAATGTCAAGGAATATAGTCAACCTAATTTACAATAAAAGTCTGCAACAAATTTTGAGGATGGTTCCCTGATTTAAATTTATTTCTCCATCTTGTAGAAAATATTGTATGTTAATTTTTTATCTTTTCCTTATTTTTTCCTAAGGAATGGTTTTAATATGAATTTAGGTTACTAAAATCTGAGCTGATTTTAATTTTCCACTGTTCCTTAATTACCTTTATACCCTATGAAAAATCAATTTTGATAAATTGATTTTATCAAATCATAATTCATAATTATGAATTAAATAATAATTCATATGTGGCACAGAAAGAAATTGTCCAAAGATTTTGATCCCCCTTCTATAGTTTAGAATTGTTGATAGGAAGCAGCTACCTATCCAGGGACTGGGTTTCCCAGTAATCCATCAAAGTGTGTCATGTGATTAATTCTTGATAGTAGATTTTGGATGGAAATAATGTGTACCATCTCTACACCTCTCCCCTACTTTCTACTTACGTGCCTAGTAGTTGAATATCCTAAAGGATGCTGGAGTGACAATATGGAAGGAATCTAGTATCTTCTATCACCACATCAAAGATTGATTGCTGAATACCATTATGGAGCTCTTTTGTAAGTGAAAAATCACCTTATTTTGCTTAGCTATATAGCAAGTAATCACCGAACATCATAGAATCTTAAAATCTAGAAAGTTAATGTTAAAAATAAATGTAGAAGTCATTTAATCTACCCCCACACAAGCATGATTCAAGATATTACTCAATTAGGGGACCTATTTGGGTTTGGAGAAAAGAGAATGTAACTAAGAAATATATTTTTCCAAAGCTGACATACCAACTCTGGTAAATTCACTGACCTTTTCTCCACTTAGCCAGCTGATTTCATAGACTCTCATACACTTGGATCTGAACTAGAGAAAGAAATATGGACTAAAGAGAGTGAAAGGAAAGGCTACTTTTCTTCTGATTGAGTAGGGGCATAGACTAATGAATGAAGAAGAGTTTTATTTCTAAGCTCCTCAATCACCCGCATGGCCTAAAATGATTTAGGGTAACATGTTTAATTGAGGTAAAATAAATCAAGAGTGTAAGATCAAAGGAGAACAACCAGTACTAAGTGTACAAAAACATACTAAAATGGAAAAATAAAAGTTGAGGGATGGCTGAGAAGAAGGTAAAGGAAATGGGCCAAATAATGTAAATAAATGGAGCAGAGATCAAATTCTAGACCCAAATGCCTTAGTTCTATTCAATTTGTATTGGTTTTCTGTCCAATCAAGCTAATGCACTTGAATATTCCTTGTTTTAAATGTGTTTTTGGATTGTATACAACATCCGTTGTGAAAACTCTGAAAGTATATCTAAATAGTAAAAACATTTTTTTTTGCCAGACCCTTTACATATCCTTAATTGTTAAAAATACACCAGAAACTCCAGGATGATCTGCTTCCAACTTTCACTTCAATGAAATTGTGTGTATATATGAAAAAATAAGATGCACAGATGAGACTCCACATGATCAAAGAGGGATGTATTAGCCTTTGTTTTGTGCCAAGGTAATAATGTTTTCTCATTGGGAAGGTGACTTTGTTCTGACTATTGGGTAAGCTGATAAGGATATTTCCTTATTCCTGAAGACCATGTCCATTTTTGTACAGTTCAAGGAAATGATAACCGAACACCTGAACTGAGAAAAACCCTCAGGTTTCTATCAAGCCTGCCATAGTTAACATGGAGATGGCAACATTGAGTAAGGTATTTATTCCATAGTGTTATCATGAAAATTAAAGAATTCATGAACTGTATTCAGTGCAGTGTCTGGCACAGAGTAATAAATGGAGTAGTAACTGTTTTCTTATTATTATTACAACCTGATTGTCCCTTAGTTTTCCATTCTCCATAATTCAGTCCCTTAATTTCTGTGGATCAAGAGTTTAGAGCCCTCCAGTAAATACATCTGAGGACCCTTAGCCAATGCATACATTACCATGATTTTCACTCCAGACCCTTCTCTGACATATAATTTTCTATGCATCTCTGAGATCACCCCTGTCTAATTTGTCACTACTCTTCATGTAGCTACTGCTCTCACTAATCTAATTTGGTCCAAAACATGGGACCACAAGCTCTCCTTTCATTTACTAGTAAACAGACCAGTAGTTGTCAACAAATATTACACTTTACTATAGGGAATTTCATGAAAAACAATAGCTGTCTATAGCTGTATCTGCTAACAGGGTTCCTGATTCCCGAGCCCGGCTCCCTGTTGCCTAACACTCTTGTTAAAGGGCATTAGCTTAACAGAACTTAATTAGAGAAGAGAAATGTGTCAGGACTCATGGAATAGAATGTGTAAAATCATAAGAGAGGAGAATACTGATGTTCACCAAGAATGCACAGAAAGTAAGAAAGGATATGGAAAAGAAAACTGCAGTCTTGCCAAACTAAAGTGAGATGAACCAAGAGCATGGCTCAGGCCACACCCAAACTAAACTGATTATGTACAGCCCTCCATTGCCCTGTACTATGAGCTAATACATGAATTCAAGATGGAGATACACATGACCATTCAGCTCCACCTTAGGGGAGAATCTTCAGGAAATTTTGCCAAGACTTAACAAAGGGAACAATGATATCATGAAGGAAAGAAACTTGGGTGAGGATGAGGACTTCAGGTTCAAGAGCTTCTTGGCTACCAGAGAACCACTGAAACGTCAGCTGACCTTAGTGGCAGTCAGTGTAAGTGATGAACCAAATATTTCTTGGATGCATAGCTCCTTACCTGTTTGAGAAGCCAGCACTATAAGGAAGGAAACCCTTCTTGCTTCCACCAGTCCCAAAGACAGTTGAACCCAAGAGTCTAGGCTGCTCTCAGGAAGGCAATTGATCAGTTACCTTCAAATCACTTCCAGACACCGTGCTCATCCCTCAATTAAAAACAACAAACAAACAAAAACAAAAACAAAAAAGCCATGGACCCGACTTTTCTTGAAAGCAATTTACAGTTTTTTAGTCAACTTTTCACAGCCTGAAACTTGCCTTTCATTCAGCTCTTCATTCCATGAATATTTAGTTTACATCAACACTTTTCTGGTGTCTGGGCATATAGCAATACATAAACCAGATGAAATCCCAGCCCTCAAGGACTTGATACTAGAGAGGGAAAAGATAAAACACTAATAACTAATGTATAACAGCAGGGCTTTATAATCACTATTGAGAATAATAATATAGGGGACGCAGGGGATTAGGGGAGCAGCATTAGTTACTGTTTTGTCAAGAAAGGACTCTCCAGGAAGGAGTCACTTGAGAAGTGACCAGAAAGGTATACCTATTTCTGGAGGGTTGGTGCACTAAGGAAATAGAAAAACCGTCACTAAGGGCCTGGGCCTGGAGCATGATTGGAGTGCTGACCCTTTTATATCTAAAATGTCCTTTAAATATGTTTTTCCCTAAATAAAAGGAACTTCTCTGCAAACTTCAGAATTTGCAGGCATCTCTGGGATACAGATACTGTTACCATCCTATAACACACTGTTTGGTCTGCTATACTGTATTATAATAATGATGATGATCATTATTAACTACAGACCAGTACTAACCTCAAACTGGATCTTGTAGGAAAGTGGACAAAAGGGAAACATAAAGGGAAGGCAGCATCGTAGCTTGAAATACTCATCAACCAACATTATCCTGAACCACATCCCCTATAGTTGGTTAGGCAAACTATAATTTGCCTATAGCTTATATCAGAAGGATGCTCTGTCATATTGTGCTTCTGTGATACTGTCCAGAGGTAAACAAGTTTAAACCAAACTGGCACAAGCACGTATTTGCCAAGGCTAGATGGTCAAAAATATTCTATGTATAATTAGAGATAGAGTTGTAAGTCTTGAATTCATATTTTGAAATATTTACATTCTGATTAAGGAAGCAATATGCATGCTTAATAATTAGAAATGTACAGTTTGGCTTAGCACTGTGAACAATGATCTTTTGTTGCATGGAGGGATGCAGCAAGTGTATATAAGGTCACATATGAAAAAGTCACTCAAAAGTGAGAGCTCAGAGTAACTAGGAGTAAAAATTTTACATGGAGCAAGAGGGCCATTGAACCTTCACACCACACATTATGCAGTGCCTGGGGGACATCGCTTTAAAATTCCAGCCCCTAGAGATACACAATGGACATTCCCCCAACCTGCCCACCTGTAGCCTTTCCCTTATAGGTGGCAACTCCTTTCTTCTAGCTGTTCAGGCCTGAAACCTTGTAGCCATCATCCTCTTATTCTCTTAAACCCCACATCTACCTTATCAACTTATCCTGTTTCCTATGCCTTCAAAATATATCCAGAATCTGACAATTTTCCTGAACCTCTACACAACCATTCCTGTCCAAGGATTTCTCACCTGAATTACTGCACAAGCCACCTCACTCACTTCTCTGCTTCCACCCATGACCCCCAGGAATTGATTCTCAATAGAGCAGCCAGAGTGACCTCTTCAAAAGTTAAGTCAAAATATGCCACTTCTCTGCTCAAAATTCTGCAATAGCTTCCCAGTTCATCAGATTAAAATCCCACGTCCACACAATCAACTGGAACTCATCTCAGGTAACTCATCTCTTGCTACCTCTTTGAACTTAGGTCCCATCCTCTTTTCTTTTGCTCAACAGCTCCAGCCATCTGGTCTCATTGTAACTCTTCAGGTATGAGAAGTATTGTCCCATATGTTACATGCTATTCCCTTTGTATGGAATGCTCTTCCTCATGTATCTAAAGGGCTCATTCTCTATGTCCTTCACTGCCTCACATCTCTGATCCATCTGAAGGCATCTCTGATACCTTCCTGGAGCAGGCACCCCAGCCTCCCTTTGCAGGTTCTCTATTACCTATATTCTGAATTCAGCATATATCACATATGTTTTTGTTTATTTTCAACTCCTCATCCCCTTCCCCATCCCTGACCCCACAATAGTAAGATCCATGGCAATGGAGGATTTGTCTTATTCACTGTGGCTTCCCCAACATCTATAATAGTGGTCGGCACTGCAGACTGGCTTTACTCTGGCTCTAGAGATAAACTCAGTTTCAAACACCATTCTCAAAATACACATTATACTGATGCTGCCACATGAAATGAAATTAACAAACATCACATTTTCCCTATTTTTTCTTTTCCTTTTCTTAAGTGTAAACTCGTTCTGCCTTTCAACTTTTTTGTACATTTTAGCAGCACTTTGTTAAGAAGATATTTAGCCAAATGTCAGAAGTACCAACAGGGAATGTGAAATAGATAGTAGGAATAGGAACTCTCTGCTTCTAGAAGATGTATATTTTAGCATTATAAAAGTATTTAATATTCTATGTATTTTGATTTTTGCCTAATCAAGAATTACAGTATCAAATATTTATTTATAAGCATTAATATGCATTTTCAAAATTTTCTTTTTTAATTTACCTGCTCTTCACCTTGAATTTTTAAATGTTTTAACTTTCTGGGTACCTTTTCTTGAGAATTTTTAAACATAAAAAATAACAAGGGTGTAAAAAATAAACTCTTTTGATATTAAAAAAAAGAAAAAGAAGCCTACCAGACATGAAAAAATGCAATAAAACCTCTGTAACTAAAAAGAAAAACAAAACAAAAAACTGATATGGTTCTAAGATGTTAACAAATACTTATACATAGTTATAGCCTTTGTTGCCAAAAGCAGGACAGGATAGCAATTTTACTGAGGCCCAGAGAAATTAAGTGATTTGCTTAATTTCATGGAGCTTATACTTGTCAGAGTCACACCCTTAATACATTTCTAACTTTAAATGCTGGGCATACAAAATGTTGTTCAGGCCATTAATTCTAAACTATCAAAATGCAGCATAATTTGAAGTTTTCTTGAGGTACTTACACTCTAGTTAAAGATATAAAATACATGTTCAAGAAATAAGGTATGAAGAAGCTAGATGCTTCACATCGACTAAAAGCTTCCAATTACATGTCTGTATTTGATTTTCACTACAACCCTATAAGGGTAATAGAGCATGCCTTACCATCTTTATCAGGCAGGATGCAGAGTTATGCTGTAGTAACAAAGAATCCTCAAATCCCAGTGACTTTCCACAATCAGCATTGATTTCTTGCTCATTCTGCATGTCCTGTAAATCAACTGTGGCTCTGTAGCCTCTATTTGGGATACTATAGTTTTCAGGAAAAGAGAGATATGGTAAACCACTACATCCTAGAAATGACACAGCTCAATTCTGCTCATATTCTATTGATCAAATTCTTGACTTCTGAGTGAGATGTATTCACCTTCCCAAGAATGGGCAGAGCAAAGTCCCAAGGCCAAGCCCAATGTCAATATCAGTGGGGAAGTACAATCCTCCCTTAGGGATTATATTTGAGATAGAATACAGTCTACTATACAACATACATTATATAAATGAGGAAAGTAGAATTCAGAAAGTATAGGTGGTTAATTGTCCAGAGTACAGAATTCAGCTCAAAGTCATTATTCAAATCCCAAGTTCATTATTCTACATTGAACTGCACTGCTTAAAAATTCAGCAGCAGCACCATGGATATCCCTGAATAGAGGTCAGCCATGCCGGTGAAGAGCCAAAGGGAGATCCTGCTTATGCTCCATATGCCACCCACACTCCCCACATCTCAACCTCTGATCCTATGAAGTGGAGCATCTCTGAGGAACTTGATCATCTCTGAGGAACTCTTGGCCTCTATAAAGCAAGAGACCATTTACTTTGAAAATAAGTATTCTAGCCTGAGTTCTGTGAGCTTCAGTTTTTCCAACAGTAAAAAGCAACTGAACAGGCTGCTCCCTAAATTCTTTCACAGCTATAGCATTCAGTGGAACCAAGACTTATTTATAAAGCCCTCATACAACTTGATAAATCATTTCATTTTCATAATATTTTTTTGTCATAAGATACAAACATAAAGGAAAATGTTTTACAATAGAGAAAAATAGGACATAAACTTAGTCTGAGGTAAATAATCTTCTAATTTTTGTTATCTAAAATGATGAATCTTATGAAAGGAAAGAATTTTACCCAAAAGTGTTTTTTTTTTTAATAAAAATAATGAAGTCAAAAATAGTGTTCAACACATTCTTGGCAAAATCCAGACTGTGGGGAATTCTGCATTACAAATGATCCAATTTCTTCAACAAATAAAGTACGAAGAAGCAATGTATAAATAAAAGAGTGTCTTAAAATACACATGAAATAAGTTTCACTGTTCCTGATTAGAACAAACTAACTGCAAAAATTTTAGGTGACAATAAAAGATATTTGAAACCTGACTGTGTATTTGAAACTATAGAAATACTGTTATTGCTTCCAGTTTTAGAATTGTACCTTTTAGTGATACAAATTGCAGTATTTACAGATGAAATAGTCTGGGAAACAAATTTCACCATAATGCTATGGGGCTGAGGGGAGTGGATAGAAATATAAAGGCAACAAGCTTGTCCCTGAGTTGATAATGGTCAAAGCTGGGTGTTGGTGAAAACATTAGGATTTGTTATATTCTTTTCTCTTTTTTTGTAGGTTTGTAATTTTCCATATTAAAATATTTATGGCAATTTATGGTAGCAATCCCTGTCCAATATTTAAGACCACAGCACCAACTCTATTGTTTTGTTTTTTAATTTATGAAGCTTCATTCATCTGCTAAATCCTATCACCTTAATTATTTATTTATTAGTTGAAACTAGAAGACTAAAAAGTTAGATCAGGCCCCAACCTTCTATGCTATGACATTTACATTATTGGAGACATAGAAAACATCAAAGCCACCCCATTTTCTTAAGCTGTAACCAGATTGGACCAAAATGAACATTTTCTACTTAACAGTGTATGTATTTGGGGCAGAGGGTTAACTACATTTAAATGTGTCACTACTGACACAGACCACAATTTGCCTGGTATTTGAAACATATAAAAGAAACAACTTTTCTCTGACTTAATTCCTTAAGTTTAAGTACTCCACTTTCTATTTGTAATGATATGACACAAAGATTTGGATGTGAAGACGAACATCCCAATGCTTAATGCTTCATCAATCATAGTGTAATAAGACTCAAAAGTACTGCAACTCCATTTTTTCCTTGCTCGTAGAAACTCACTCATAGAACCTATATTTGCAGCTTAGCCTTGACCTTGATTTTTGATGTCAAAATGAGGTTGCTTCCAGTCAGGAGTTCTTCCTGCAAATTCCATACAACAATATGTGAATTTTATGTTTAATAATGCACTTACATATCTGGGATGTCAGCTTGCCAGCAAAAATCCAATATGAAATCCTTGAGTAGATTTAACTTGAATCACTTGCGGCTGACACAGTAAAGATCCAGTGCTGGAGTGTTTAATACATGGTCTGGAGTGAGATGCTGTATTGTGCTTTGATGCAGCTCAGTCAGATGCGGAAGAAATCCAGCATAGTGTAATGTTGAGTGAGTTGCTCAACAAGCTCCAGCAATATGAGAGGGTAGTATGATCTGTGCAAGCATGTGGTCCTTGTGTGTGCGATATTTCATGTCTGCCTGCTGCTTGTGTTGTTTGTGTGGAAACCTAACCACAGGAGAGGTCACACTGAGCACATGAGAAGCCTTCGGATGAGGAACGTTTATTGCAGAATTTCAAGTCACAGAGCACAAACTGCCTGCAGGTTAACGTGGTGAAACAACACCTAAGTCAGAAGTACTTGATTTAGATTCCCTTGGTAACTAGATCAGAACTAAGATAGATACAAATTGCTTTTACAGAATCTCCTCAAATTTCACCCATTTTTCCTCTCTGTATTATTTTTCCATTTCCTTTTGGGACCTACCCACAGCATTATTCCCTTATGGTTTGGTAGAGAGAATAAATCACTTTAAACAAAATTAAGTAGCATAATTCTATTTAATGTAACAAAGCACAGTAGTTAAGACTAATTCTGGATCCAGATTGCCTTGGCTTTTATCACTTACTTGCTGTGTAACTTAATACAGAAGAACAAACCTGACTCCATATTGGATCTATCCCTTTACTCTAACCTTGGTACTCTGTTGCCTGTGCTTAGTCATGCTGGCTCTGCATCTTTTGTAAAAGAATGTTGCCCACAGCCTGAAATATACAGAATTACCCATTCTCAAGGCTCTGAACTTTAAAGGTATAACACTTTTCCACTCAGGTAGAGAGAAAAAGTTACAGAACAGAGAATAATATTTGTCTTATTGGAGGTTTATAGGAACATTGTGACTAGAACTACATGGACAGCTGCAATAGCAAAGGATTCCTGCCCCAAGAAGTTTGCAACAACTAGTCAGACACCTTCCCCTTTTAGTATAAAAGAAGCCTGAATTCTAACTCGGGGAAGATGGTTCCTTGGGACACTAGTCCTCCATCTTCTCTGTCTGCTGGCTTTCTGAATAAAGACACTATTCCTTGCCCTAATACCTCATCTCTTGATTTATTGGCCTACCTTGCAGCCAGCAGTACAGCTTGAATTCAGTAACATGACCTTGCACAAATTATTTAACTTCTCTAGGCCTCACTTTCCTCATCTGTAATATGAAATTTAAGAGATAATCAATGAAAACTCCTAGCTCTGTGTCTGATATGTAGTTGAAGCTCTGAAAATGTTAGCTAGCTGGAAAAATACAAGGAAGAAGGGAAGTTTTTCAGTCGGTTCAATAAATAAATATCATGAGAGACGCGGGGTGGTGGGGCGGTATGGAGAGTGAAAACAGGAAGGGGGAAAGTACAGATAGAAAAGGAAAAAGGGCTGAGAGAAAAACCTATACCCAGTGTGAAAAACAATGATGCAAGAAAAGCAACAACGAGAAACATGTTCATAGAATGTGAATCTTTTCAATTCAATCCCATCTGCAATTGCCTAGAGTGTAATAGATGCTGAATAAGATGCTAGATTTGAATAAACATAGTAATAATCACAATAATGAGATGAGATGCTACTTGCCTGCAAGAGATCAGAGTCTAGTAAAACCAACCTATAAGCTCCCTGTTAAGGGCAAGCATGGGGACTATTGGAGCTCAAGAGTAGGAGAGTTAGGTTAGAGAGAATCAGAGGAGGTTTTGCTGAAGAGGTAACTCTTAACTGAGACTGTAGAGGAAAACTAAGTTTTTGTCTGTTACAGTAGGATTGAAAGGTTGGTCCCAGCAAATGCAAAATGAAGTAGACTTGAAGAAAGGTATTACTGAAAATTCCAAGGACCTCATATGGAAAGGAGCCTAACACTGAGATCAAGGGAGTGGTGAGATGGGAGATTGGAACTAAAAGAGCTATCCATTTGGACTTTATTAGAAACAGTAGTAGCAATTTAGAAATATAAAGCAAAAGAATGTAATCAAATTGACTTGGGAGTAGAGGTGGCAGGGGTGAGTAGGAGAAGAAGAGGTAGACAGAAAGGAGTCATTCTAGACTTCTGACTTGGTGATATGGAGAGTTGTGGGGATATTTGTAGAAAGAGAAATTACAAAAGAAGGGGCAGAGGACAGGAGGTGTATGATGAGTTTGGTTTTGTTCTGAGTTTGAAATGCATGTCCAACCTCCAGATAAATTCTTCCAATGTGTTGAAGACCACTGGATGATGACTGTTGAAAATAAATATATTTACATCTGTGTCTCTATTTCTGCCCTGCAAATGGGTTCATCTGTACCATTTTTCTAGGTTCCACATATATGCGTTAATATACGATATTTATTTTTCTCTTTCTGACTTACTTCACTCTGTATGACAGTCTCTAGATCCATCCACATCTTTACAAATGACCCAATTTCGTTCCTTTTTATGGCTGAGTAATATTCCATTGTATATATGTACCACATCTTCTTTATCCATTTGTCTGTTGATGGGCATTTAGGTTGCTTGCATGTCCTGGCTATTGTAAATAGTGCTGCAATGAACATTGAGGTGCATGTGCCTTTTTGAATTATGGTTTTCTTTGGGAATATGCCCAGTAGTGGGATTGCTGGGTCTTATGGTAATTCTATTTTTAGTTTTTTAAGGAACCTCCATACTGTTCTCCATAGTGGCTGTATCAATTTACATTCCCACCAACAGTGCATGAAGGTTCCCTTTTCTCCACACCCTCTCCAGCATTTGTTGTTTGTAGATTTTCTGATGATGCCCATTCTAACTGGTGTGAGGTGATACCTCATTGTAGTTTTTATTTTCATTTCTCTATTAATTAGTGATGTTGAGAAGCTTTTCATGTGCTTCTTGGCCATCTGTATGTCTTCTTTGGAGAAATGTCTATTTAGGTCTTCTGCCCATTTTTTGATTGGATTGTTTGTTTTTTTAATATTGAGACACAGATGTAGAGAACAAATGTATGGACACCAAGCGGGGAAAGTGGCAGGGGATGGTGCTGGTGTGATGAATTAGGAGATTGGGAATGATATATATACACTAATATGTATTAAATGGGTAACTAATAAGAACCTGCTGTATAAAAAAAAATAAATCAAATTCTAAAATAAAAAAAAGAAAGAAAAACTGAGAACAAAAAAAAAAGAAAAGAGAAGAAATATATTTAAGTTTTCAGTAAATAAATGTTGATTGGCTGTATGCTGCCATTTTCCCCAGCATGTCTGATTCCTCCAACTAGATTCAAATTGCCCAATACCTAAGATAAAATCATATCTTTCCTTCTTATCGCACAGTACCCTAAGCATAGTGTTAGCTGTGTAGGTACATATAATAAATAGCTGGGTAAACTAAATTGTATTTTGTACAGTAGGAACTAGTTTTAAGTAGGAAAATGCTTATTAGGCTGTTAGTCAATTGAAATACTAAAAAGTAAAATAATTTATAAAATAAAGATCAGTTACCAATATAAACTGTCCTGAGTTTAGAAGAGTTTCAATTCTAATAGAACCAGCTAGCTTCACTGAAAACACAGAGTAAGACCTATATGCTTTTAAAATAAACATTTATAATATCTTAATACTGAATTAACCACATTTTCTACTTTTTTTTTTTTGATTCTTGTGGATTAAAGTGTATTACATAAGACAGAGGCCTCAAATCCCTCATGTTTAATTGTTTGCTGAACATCTCCCTTTGGGCATCCTCACAAGTTCTCAGACTCCCTGTGTCCTGATCTGATCTCTCCTTTTAACAGATCTTCCCACCAATCTCTGCTAATGACATCCCCTCCTCCCAATTATTCAGGTTCAAAAACGCTGATGCAACCAGGCCTTCCACTTCCTCTTGTCTCATGCCCCATCATTTGCCAAGTTCTCATATTTCTTCTTACCAATAAGCCCTTTAATCACCATTTTTGTGCTGATTTTACTTTCCTTTTGCTCTTCCCAACACACTTGCTTTTCCATTGTTTCATATCTCACCAGTCAATCTTTTACCTATTACAGATTTACTTGTAGGAGTATCCACATTTATGTACTAAAAATGCATGAGCTAATTTTATCTCACAAAAATAAATTATTGAGAGGAGGACAATCAACATAGAATTGGAGATAAAGTTATTCAGCACAGCTTCTTCCCACTTCAACTCTAGGCATCATAGGATAACATATCAAGGGGCCACAAAATGCCATTACAACTCCAGACCTTGGTTGTCAGGCTATATTTAAACTTCATCTCTTCTAGCAATTGAAAATTTTGTGAGTAGAGGGCAGCCCACTCACAATGTAGCAAGTCAGCAAGAGGCTTTGTAACAGTCTACACTTGTTTTATTATAGTAGGTATTTTTAGAGGATTAAAATGGAAAATTGGCTGTTATACACAGCACTCAATATGAAACCATTTTATAGACCACAGGGGGATTCCTTTTTTGTTTTATAAAGGGGGGAAGTAATAAAATGAAGGACACACCCAGTCACAAACAAAGCAAAACAAACACAAACACCTTCTGACAATTTTGTTTGGAGAAAAGGTGTTTCGGAAAGGAGTCATAGCTTAGAGTCACAGGGTTTTAGAGCTGGATGAGGCCATAGAGATCATTCTTTACAAATTACAAATGGGGAAACAGACTACCAGAGTGTTCCACTTTCCCAAGGCACAGTTAGTTAACTTTTCATCAGGGACTAGAACTTGAATCTCTTAAGTCCCAGTCCCAGGATTTTTTAAATCCTAAAAAAAGGTGGGAAACAAGTGCTATTTCCCAAGGAATCACTTATCTACTGGCAAAAAAAGGCTTTGCCTACCTGAAAAAGACACAATCTGCATTACAACCTGGTTTAAAATATGAAGCAGTCACCCTGACAATTCTTTTGGAAAGTTCTTTAAGGCAAGTTCAACATCTTCCTGCTGAGTTTCCTGGCTGTCCTGAGAAACTTATGCCAGGGCCCATGGTTACTTCTACAGACTTTTCATACAAGAGACTAAACCAGTGGCTTCTGAATTATGATCCCTGAGCTATTTGGGGTTTGGCATACCTTACAGTTTAGCAGAGAAGTAAATTTTCAATTTCCAGAAGAGTGAATTTGGGAAGGGGAGAAAGATAAATGTTTTTAACTGAAAAGTGAAACAAAAACTGTGAATTTTACCAGGAAAAATAGACAGTAATTTCATTGTGTGTGTGTGTGTGTGTGTGTGTGTGTGTGTGTGTGTGTGTGGAGAGAGAGAGAGAGAGAGAGAGAGGGAGAGAGGGAGAGAGAGAGAGGGAGAGAGAGAGAGGGAGAGAAAGTGCTAAAAAGACTATAAAAGAGCATAATAACAAAAGCACAGCATTGTGCCTATGTGTACTAGCTGGCGAGCTGGACAGACCACTTGCTGAAATTCTCAGGGCTTTGAATAAAGGCCACTGGGATGAAAGAAAAACTCATCCCTATACAGAAAAATGCAGTCTCTTTTCTGATATGACTAAGAAATAATTATTCTCAAAGATTCTGTGGTCTTTGCCTCCACTTGTGCAGCAGAATAAGAAATAAATAGCATAATAGCATTCACCAGGGAGAAACCCTATATGTCCCTGGCAGTGTGTTGTAGCATACCAGAGAAAATTAACTGCTTCAAGTCAGATAGGTTCCTGGATCATAGAAACCTCCTGTTGAGAATTCATCATTTATGCTCAGTTTTTCAACTGGCCATATTTACAATCAGTTACACATACACACCCACTACTAACAGTCACACATGCATATGTACCCCATGTGTGCATACGAGCACCCACTCGCTCACACATTCACACACACACACACACACACACACACATACACAGACACACACACACACAGCTAAAGTTGACACATGGCTACAATTTTCCTATTGTCCCAAATTGAATTTGAATATACAGTAAGCAATCTGGATGATGATAGTTTTACAAGGTCTGGAGATAATTTATCAATTGAACTTCAAAGGTCTCTCAGCCTTTCTGCACTGGTCATTATTAAGTAGGAATATATGTAATCATTTGAGAAGGAAACTGTTAGATTTAAACACAGGTCAACTAATCTTGAACCAATGTAAATTTCTAATGCATCATCTATCCCCAACTCCTTGTTTTCCTAATCTGCCTTTCCTTCAAACACAGTCAACACTTCCCTAATGTCTTTAGATCTGGGATAGAGAAGTTGATCTATGGAGAGGATAAGAAATTAATGAAATTTAACAAGATGTCCCTATTATTGCATCCCTGGGATAAATCAAGGATGGTATATGGTTCTTTTAATGTATTGGATGAAGATTGCTAATATTTTGTTGAGGAATTTAGCATCTATGCTCATCAGTGATATTGGCCTGTAATTTTCTTTTTTTGTGATATCTTTGTCTGTTTTTGCTGTCAGGGTGATGCTGGCCTCACAGAATGAGCTTGGAAGCCATCCTTTCTCTGAAATTTTTTGGAATAATTTGAGAAGCATAGGTGTTAACTCTTCTCTAAATGTTAGGTAGAATTCATTTGTGAAGCCATGTGGTCCTAGACTTTTGTTTGTCGGGAGTTGTTGTTGCTTTTTTTCATTACCAATTCAATATCATCACTGGTAATTAGTGTGTTTATATCTTCTATTTCTTCCTGGTTAGTCTCAGGAGATTGTACAGCTACATGTAAAAGAATAAAATTAGAACATTTTCTCACACCATATGCAAAAATAAACTCAAAATGGATTAAAGACCTAAATGTAAAACCAGAAACCATAAAACTCCTAGAAGAAAACATAGGCAGAACACTCTTCGACATAAATTGTAGCAATATTTTTTTGGATATGTTTCCTAAGGCAAAGGAAACAAGAGTAAACATAAACAAATGGGGGCTAATTAAACTTAAAAGCTTTTTCACAGAAAAGGGAAACATGGACAAAATGAAAAAAAAAAAAAGAGTACTGACTGGGAGAAAATATCTTCAAATGAATTGATTGATAAGGGTTAGCATGCAAAATGTATAAGCACTTCATGCAACTCAATATCAAAAAATCAAACAACCTAACTGAAAAATGGGCAGAAGACCTGAAGAGACATTTTTCTAAAAAAGACATACAGATGGACAACAGGTACATGAAAAGGTACTTAATATTACTAGTCATCAGAAAAATGCAAAGAAAACCCCAACAAGGTACTGCCTCAACCTGTCAGAATGGCTATCATCAGAAACACCACAGACCTCACTAACAAACACTGGCGAGGATATGGAGAAAAGGGAACCCTTGTACACTGTTAGTTGGAATGTAAATTGATAAATCCACTGTGGAAAACATTAAGGAGTTTCCTCAAAAAACTAAAAATTGAACTACCACATGATCCAACAATTCCACTCCTGGGTATATATCTGAAGAAAACTAAAACACCAATTCAAAGAGATACAATGTTCATAGCAGCATTATTTACATAGCCAAGATATGGAAGCAACCTAAGTATCCAACAACAGATGAATGAATAAAGAAGATGTGGTATATAAATACAATGGAATACTACTCTGTCATAAAAAAAAAGCATGGGATTTTTCCATTTGCAACAACATGGATGGAGCTGGAGGGTACTATTCTTAGCGAAATAAGTCAGACAGAGAATGACAAATACTGTATGCTATCACTTACCTGTGAAATCTAAAAGAATAAAACAAATGTGTATATAACAAAAAAGAAACAGACTGACAGATATAGAGTACAAACTAGTGGTTACTAGTGGGGAGAGGGAATTAAGTGGTACAAACTACTACGTATAAAATAAAGAAGCTACAAGATTGTATTGTAGATTAAAGGGAATATAGCAATATTTTATAATAACTGTAAATGGAGTATAATCTACAAAAATTTTGAATCACTGTGTTGTACTCCGGAAAATAATCTAAGAATGTAAATCAACTGTACCTCAATTTTGTAAAAAAATGAAAAATAACTGAAAAAATTACAGGCCAAAAGAAAAAGAACAAAAAGATGTCCCTCCTCTTAGGTTCACATGCTAGAAAAGGCTTGATAGCTTGGAAATCTGTTGTCTGCTGAGATTTCAAGGCAAAATGTACCTAAAATTAAGAAATGGGCAAGGTTGAAAAACATGGGTAAGGCAGAGAAGAATTAGAGTACTTAGCTATCCCTCAAAAGCCTACAAGCAACTACTTCTTCTAGAGCAATTGATATATACTGGCACTGTGTGAAGCCATTTGCCAGCACTTGTGCATTTAATCTTCAGTACAATACTCTTTCCAGTCCCATTTTATATACGAGAAAAACTAATCTTAGAGTGGTTAAATAATTTCAGTTAGCAATCAGTGAAGCTGGCACACAAGAACAGGTTGGTTTGACCCCTAAGTCCATCCTTGCACTAGCATGCCATGGGTGAGAAACCATGGGAGCCCTAGAGATTATCTTTTCCAAGTAATATAGCAGGTGCTCCATTTTTAGTTTGTTAACTAAAGTACGAACAGAAAAGAACATGGAAGTGTGAAAGGGTAGGTAACACTCCAGAATTGCTCTTGTTTTTGTTAACAATTTACAGTTAAGTAGACCTCTGGTCGGAAGATACTTATTTAACACCTGTATTTACAAGGAACACTTCTTCAGGTATCAGAAATACAAGAGATTGGAAAAAAATGGAGTAAGACACAAAATCTGCCCCTGCCATCATTGTTAATAATAGCAAGCATAAGACAGGCACCAAAATAATTTCAAGACAAGCCAGGTGAGCTCTAATGGAAGCATAAAAAAAAATCATCCCAGGAAAGATGGTATTTTAACTGAGAATTTAAAAATAGATATAATTTAAGAGGCTAACATGGGAATGAGATTTCCTTGGTAGGACAAACACTAACAGCAAAGGTCCAAGGCTTGAAACCTTGAGCTCAATTCAAAGGTCATCTGGTATATCACCCTGACTAGATGACAGAGTTGAATAATGTGGAAGGAGTGGTAGAGAAGAGTAAGACTGGGTCTATGTTGTAGAAAAAATTACATTTGCCAGAATTTTGGTTTGCTTTGTTCTTCTGTTTTTTTCTAAATTGGTTGTTTATAATAGTATTGTGTGGAAGTGTTACAAATCGCCATGACAACAATTGCTAGTACTGGAAATCTCCAAGAAAATATTCTATTTATGAATTTAATTTGGATACCTTTAGTGACTCCTAATTACTCAAGAAGCAAATACCCCAAAGGAATATCAGTATTAAAAATTTATTTTGGCATTCTATGCAAATAGATGTAGAGTGCTTGAGACTCTTTCTTTCATAAACACTTATTATTACATAATTACCTGATGTTATTCCCACAGCTTATCAAGAAGATTCAAGGCAATAACCAGTTGGGATAATCATTGCATATATCTCCCCGAAACAACCCAAAAGATTTTTTTTCTGTTTCCGTTTGGCTGTACAAATGCAATCAGATAATACTGAATTATCTGCAGCATGCCAAGGAGATCAGACCTACTGAAGTCTTAAAATCCTGCAAATCTCATTCAGGCTTTGTTGTTGTTGTTGTTTTAATGTAATGTGCTCGGAATTAGGGAAATGAAAAGAGGGCTATGTAGTTTGTCCTTGGATTCACCATGAAATTGATTATCATCTTTACTTTCACAAGTGTTACATTTATAAAGTCCTTTACAATTCCTGGTTAGTCCTCTGTTCACCTGTGGGGTACAGATTAAATTTAATCACCAGGAAAGTCGAGGTATTGAAATAAGAAGTTGTCTCCAATGTTGAAGGCAGGGGATTCTAGTACAAAAAAAATAGTTGGAAATAAATAAGGTTGGAAAAACTACAATAAATCTTTCTGTTTTCTAGAGCTGTAAATTGAAAGCCCCCCAAAAGAGCAGTAGTTAGTGGCCCAAAGAGTAAAATACAGCAGATCCCACAAATTAGTGGTTTGAGCCTAGAAACAAAATCTGACATGAATGCCTGATTTAAATCTCAGTTCTTGGCTTGATTTAGCACGTGACTAAACTCGGTATGAGTAGAATCAACAATTCACATTGATGAACATGAAAAAACAGCTTCACCTCCTTTCTCTCCAATATTTCAGACAAATTCATGGGAAGATATTTTTTCTTTTAAATAACATCTCTGATATTTACATTAAATTCAATCAAAAATATAAGTTTCCATAGGAATTTCCTTCATAACAAACATTTTAAAATGCCTTTGTGATAGGTGATGATACTAAGTTAAACTGCTTAAGAATGGAGGTTTCAATTGGTGTTCAGTTGAAATTTGACTGCCATCTGACCCGAATCCCCAATAGTTCATGCAGTAATCTTTAAACTTCCTTCTATTTTTAGACTCTTTACTTTCCTTCTAATACAAACTTTATGCTTTGCATCAGTTGGAAAAATATCATTGCCCATTATGATTGTTCAAATATCATTCTCCTACCCAGAAAGATGAATGCTTTTATTTTACTTATTAAATTAAATCTAAATTCCAAATTTGGTGAGTGAATTTGAAAGCCTCCCATAATCTATGCCTTTCTTACCCAGCTGAGCTTGCTATATCCAAACAATACATTTCTGTTCCTTCCCATTGCATGCCTCTTCCCTGAACATGCATTCTCACTTCTCCCACCTTATCTTTGTATAATTTGCCTTTACTTCTATGAAACCCATGGTTTCTGATTCTCTAAATGTGACAGGTCCTCAAGGCCCAGCTTAAATTCCCTTTCTTCCAGCCCGTGATGGACAGTAACGCTGGTGAATAGACATTGCATTTGCTGATGGTGTGATAAAATTTAGCATGCTTAAAGGTAACATAGTTTATGTTTCTCTTGTTTTGTTAAAAGAAGTTATCACAGTTCTGCAAGCGCAGTAAGTCCTTTATAAATATTGATTAATTGATGCTTCCATAGCTAATTTCCCTCTGGCACCTCTGTAGAGATAGAGAAAATACATTTACGAAATCACTGTGTATTATACCCTTGTACAACTGTGAATAAGTCGCCTGGTGTGTGTGTTCAGTTGTTTGAAAGCCTCGTTATACTATTAACTATCATTATACATTTAAAAAGTTCATAGTTTCAGATTAAAAGTGACTCACCATGGCAAAATACAGCATAATTAGATGCATTATGGTCTACAGTGTTCACATATATCAAGATCCCTCTACTGTGGTCTCTTAAAAACTGGAACACAAGCCAAATAGAGTCAATTATTATAAATAAAACATAATTCCAGTGACACACAAGCTCTTCTGAAGCATCGTTCATGCACAGTCAGTGCTGTTCTATGGAGCTGAAGGATGAATGGTAAAATAGCACCATTCACAGGAGGTGCATTTTATTGGATGCCTAAGTCAACTACTGCTCTGTCTCCATATTTTAGAGCAAACATATCACAGACAGGATATTTCCTTTATGTGATGGGCTTCCTCCTGGAAAGTTGTGAGTATGAGTATGTTTGTAAGCTTTTTTGTGGATTAGATCCTACTTTTCCCCTATTGGCTTACACTAGGTTTGTATTTCAGATTTTTTTATTCTTTTTTTTCTCAGTAAACTCTAATTCCAAATTAAAAATTTCTCTGCCCTGCCATCAAGATTATTTTTTAATTCATGATCAAATGATTAACTGCTTTCCAAAAATTTTATTTTTAAGTCTGGTAGTAAATATTTCACAATAGTTGTTTTACTGATTTATATGCTACCTGCTGATTTACCTGCATTTTTCTTAAAGTGAAGGTGTACTGACAAAAACTTTAGTCAGACTTTTTTTTTTTTCAGTTTTCACCATCTCTTTCCCTCTCTCAATGACTTCTTGTCTGTCTAAAAAGTTCAGAAAGTCAAAAAACAGTAAATTAGCTCAAGTCCTTCAAGAATTTATAAAATTAGGTCCCCTTTTATGACTAGGACAAAAAAACAGCTGTTGTGCTGCTTACCATGTTTTTGCTTCAAAACCTTCTTAATTTTAAATGACAATTATTGTTTTAATAGCAGTTAGCCACTGAGATTGACAGAGAAGGAATTTATGCCTAGTAACAGGTATGAAACTCTCCAGAGTATGTGCCTATCAGTAAGAGCTTGACAGATCAGACGAAACTCGGATAAAATGGCAGTTATCAGCATGTAGCCATTTTTTCATTGTGATTGAAGTAAAGCCCTGAACATTTGCCCAAAATCATTTTCAGCCACGTCTCCTCACCACATGTTTTTTTTCTGAGTATGGAAGTAAACTGAGGCTTTTTCCACACCTGCACAGCATAACTGTGTGGACAAAAGCTTAAAGCGAGATTAAGATCAAACAAGAAGGGTCAATATTAAGTCCTCTTGGAGGAGAATGATGTGGACATTGAAACAGAAAAAAATTCTTTGTTCTCTGGAATCACACATACAGGGATGCTACAAACTCCAGCTTCAGATGGCCATTTCTGCAACCAACCAAAAGGAACTAGATCAAAGAAAAGGAAAGAAAGAAGCCAACAGATCAAACCTGATGACTTTATTTGAACATTTAGATTTAGGCATGCCTAAATCAGCCGCATCTCCTTCGACTTCCTAATTTCATGAGCAAATCAATTTACTTCTATTGTTTAAATTTATGTGAATTGGTTTTCTATCACAAGACATTCTCATTTATTTCTCAGATAAAGCAGATCGATTATATACTCCTGAGTTGGACTTGACTCATCCCTGTCTGCTGGTCCACTGGCCCTCTTCCAGATGCTGATAGACATGCCATCAAGACATGGTGTTGAAATTACAAAAACTTTGAACAGAATGGCTTCAAAGAATTGGTCCTGACAAACTTTTTCTTCAAAGTTAGGTGTGTGCTTTCTGCCTAGGATGTGAAAGAGCAACTTTTGTCTCTCTGTGTCAGTTATGAATTCCACTGAGAATCCACATCAGAATGACTAACCATCATAATCAAGGCTTGCCCTGAGTCACATTGCCAGGCAGCCCAAAAATATCTTTTGTATTTTCCTTCCAGCCTCAGTCTTTACCTTGGTGAGCACTTTGGCTGACTTCCCCTCTCCCATCAAGTCATATTCTGGAAAGGACTTGTTCTCAGCTGGCTATCAAACCAACCTCTATTAGATGTTGAAGAATCTCTTTTATAATGATGGTCAGGTACCATGGCAGGCTGTGCAAGCAAGAATCTGGACAGGTGGAGTCGTTGAATATTCTTTGTATTGCATCCCCTGGGGAGCCACCTATTCTGTCCTCCTTCCTCTGCCCATGAGTGTTAAGAGAAAGGAGGATTCTCCTGAGAAACAGGGCCCATTTTATGAGTAAAAGCATGTAGCTTTCCCAATTTGTGTTATAAGCATCTTCTTAGCATCTAATCTGCTGAAGTGTTTTACTTTCTGGAAAAAAAAAAAAAAGATTTAATGTTTGGTCTTGTATGGCTTTTCTATTGGTGATATGCAAAATATTACTTAACTAGAAGTAAAACTGAAAGTCCAAATTCATTTGGTTAACAACAGGAAATATTTCTCTTCTACATGTTTTCCTTTGATTTTGTTAAATGGTATTATTTTGGCTTTAAGAAAGTATTTCAATCCAAGGAATGAAAGACCAGATCATTGAATGCTTTTTGTTTTCTAAATAAGCCAAAAATCTCCTAAAACTCATTTACACACACACACACACACACACACACACACACACACACATGCTCCCATATTCCTCTAAACCCTAAACAAATAACTAGGAGTAAAAACCTACTGAGGAAATGGAAAAGGACTTCTCATGGCTTAAACTGTTTTGAGAATACGCCTGTTAAATAAATTTTACACGTGATCTGATGTGCAAGCCAAGGAACGTACATATGGTGAAACTTTAGCAAATACTTACTAGGGGAGTAACCCACAAAGGAATTAAGGATCCTAGCCACATATTTAAGTTTTTCACCTAAACTGTTAAAAGTTATGTCATTTTTCACTGGAGGATGTAGGTTGGTGAATGGATTTAACACTACCATTTGGTCTAATTTCCTGATGTCTGCTCTAATCATTGTATAAGCCTCTTTATAGAGGAAAAAAAAAAAACTTAGAGCTTTATCTCCTTGTTTTCTGCGTTCTCACACAGGCACTCTGTTACCTTTTACACACTGAAAGCTGGGGTTGATTGAAAAAGAAACCATTCAGGATAAAGATGAGTTTTAATATTATACCTATCCCCGAAACCAAAATAACTGAGACGAAAACATTTTCCAACATAAACCATACTTTGTAGGTCAGGATGGAAAACCTGGAAGAAAGAAAAAGTGCTTTATTCTATTTAAGTGAAACATGTTTTCTGGTTTTAATAATTTTAATTCTTTCCTATCTGAATCTAGTTATATCTTCTAAATTTTATGTTGTTCTTTCTAACAAAATCTCTATGTTGATGACCATTCCAGCAATAGCAATTATTCTCTGCATGGTTTGGGTTACTCCTTTTTACTTTGCTTTACCCAGATGAGAGAGCCACATATATGAAGTAGATCTATTTGTCAAGTAAAGATTTTTAAATAAGGCTTTGAAGCTCGTTTTTAGAAGAAGATTTGGGATCCTGATCATTCGCAAGCTATATACAAACCTAGCAACTTGATTAGAATATTTCAAAGCATTCATTACTAATCCAAATAGTCATTGAAGATAAATGAAAGTTTAGAGAAGATAAATCAAAACCTGGAGATGGACCTGAGTTCTAATTACAGCCCCATCATTTATGAGCATTGTGACCACAGATTATCTCCATAACTTTTCTAAGTTTACTTCCTTATCTAAAGTAGAGACATAAATTTCTTCCACACCACAAGATAGTAATGAGAAATCAGTAACACAATGTACACTTGCAGCAGAATGTTCAATAAATAATGAATGCTCAAAATAAACTCATGATTCAGTTATTATCATGATTGCACTATTCAAATTGTCATTCAGTGTTAGTTCCTTCATGTCACTGAAACTTTAAATGCAGAAAAATACTTGGCTTCTGTCATGCCACAGCAATAAGTCCACTGTTTTTCATAAACTCTAAATGCTTCTTCATATACTGTACTTTCACAAGAATAGGCAAACATCTAGTTTAGAATTCTGATCCTTAATTGTTGTTCTGTTCGTCACCATAACTTCTACCATCCTAAATGCACACGGCCTATCACAGGTTCTCTCTTACTTGTCATATATAATTATTTACAAAAGAAATGCTAGACTTTATACATCTTCCACAGAAATACAGTTCTACCAAAGCCTAAAGAAGTAAACATGACTTCATTATTACTACATCTATTTGCTTGTTTTTTAATTTATAATTTATTCTCCACTATGCTCCAAAAGAACATATTTGATAAACAGATGAAAAACCACGCATAAAGAAGAACAAGACCATTAGCATATCATAATCTTAGGGTAATGATTACTGAAAAACAGTCCTTTGTGTCACTTGGAGTCTCCTAGAAATGGAGGGAAAGAACAACCAAGAGGGATCATGAAGCTACAACAGAGTTGAGTGTGAAATAGGCTTAGTTAAAAGAAATGGCATTTATGAAAATGTACCAGGTGCTCCAAACTTAGCTAGATATTGATATATCATACTTCATTCAATTCTCACAGCAACTTTATAAAGCACATGTTATTGTGCCCATTTTAGAAATATATAATTGGTGGTAATAGCTACACAGAGACTGAATGACAGATAAAAGATTCACACTCCAAACTGCCTAAATTCATTGCTTAGTTAGTTGCAAAATAATTCCAGTGTAATTACATAGACCCTGGATTTTCTGTTCAAGTGCAAATTACCGAAGGGAGGAAATTTAATTAGAATGTGTGTTGCTCATAATTTTTTAACTCACTGTAGTCCATTACCAGAGGAGTAAATTTGATCCTAATTATTTGCAAATTTGTATTTGCAAATTTGCCTGCTTGTTAAAATCTATTTGTAATCCCAAAGTCCATAGTCTTCAGTGTTTTCATGATCTTTAGCAAACACATGCAGAGTGATGAAAAATTGAGTCACCATTGCCTGACATGCACTTTCCTGTACAAGGTCTAATAAGGTGATGTTCTGACTTCTTTTTTTAAAATTTTTATTGGAGTATAGTTGATTTACAATGTTGTGTTAGTTTCTGCTGTACAACAAAGTGAATCAATTATACATATACACATATTCACTCTTCTTTAGATTTCTTTTCCCATATAGGTCATTACAGAGTATTGAGTAGAGTTCGCTGTGCTATACAGTAGGCCTTTATTAGTTAACTGTTTTATATATAGTAGTGTGTATATGTCAATCTCAGTCTCCCAATTTATTCCCCCCTCTTTCCCTCTGGTAACCACAAGTTTTTTGTTGTTGTTGTTACATCTGTGACTCTATTTCTGTTTTGTAAATAAGTTCATTTGTACCATTTTCTTAGATTCCACACATAAGCAATAGCATATGATAGGTTCCTTATAAAACTAAAAATAGAGCTACTATATGATACAACAATCCCACTCCTGGGCATATATCCAGAGAAAACCATAACTCAAAAATACACATACACCCCAATGTTCACTGCAGCACTATGTACAATAGCCAGAACATGGAAGCAACCTAAACGTCCATCGACAGAGGAATGGATAAAGAAGATGTGGTACATATATACAATGGAATATTATTCAGCCATAAAAAAGAACAAAATACTGTCATTTGCAGCAACATGGGTAGACCTAAAGATTGTCATACTGAGTGAAGTAAGTCAGATGCTCTGACTTCTTGTTTCACTTTTCATATTGTAAACAAGTATCCTTTTTATGGTCTATTTAGTGCCATGTTTTTTTTTAATTTCTGTGCTTCGGTGTGGGGGGTGATTTTGCTGTTTAAAATGACCCCCAAGCATAGTGCTGAGAGGTATCTAGTGTTCTTTAGAGCAAGAACGCTGTGATGAGCCTCATAGAAAAATACAGGTGTTAGAAAACTTCCATCCGACTTGAAATATAGTACTGTTGACCATGATTTCAATGGTTAATGAATCAACAGTGTACATTAAATAAAGTTTCTTTAAATATAGACACACACACAACAAGATCATTCATTGATTGGTTTATGAAAATTCTATAACCGGAGGTTTACAGGCATCTAGAAGGGATGGTTCAGTATTTGCTAATTTGGTGTTCACAGCAAATGTATAGAACATAAATACTGAGAATAATAAGAATCAACTATATGTCTTTTTAAAAGTTATGGTCCAGGGCTTCCCTGGTGGCGCAGTGGTTGAGAGTCCGCCTGCCGATGCAGGGGACACGGGTTCGTGCCCCGGTCCGGGAGGATCCCACATGCCACGGAGCGGCTGGGCCCGTGAGCCATGGCCGCTGAACCTGCGCGTCCGGAGCCTATGCTCCGCAACGGGAGAGGCCACAACAGTGAGAGGCCCGCGTAGCGCAAAAAAAAAAAAAAAGTTATGGTCAGACAGGACATTTAAATAATATTCTCATCTCCCTCATACATTTACACCAAGATGTGTGGTAGAGTTAGTATTTTGAATTTGATTTGCAAAAACTTTTATTAAAGCCCTTAGCTTCCGTTATTTGTTCCTACAAACCAACCCTGCGATGGACCTAACACTTTCTCCACAAGGCACTCACTCACTTAAAATGTTCTTCCCCACATATTGTTGCCAATTCTCTCCCAGGTCACCGTGCAAGGGGCTGCAGGATATGATGCCACAGTGCTGACTTACTCTGAAGAGTCCTACCCTCTCTGCCCAGCACACCTTTATGTAGAATAAGTTGCTCTTGGGTTTTCCATTCCTCTTGCAAATCACACTGTGTAGTTTTGCAGTTCCTGTCCTTTCGTGGAAAATAATGGAAGTGGATGCAGAGAAGGAGCCAGGCAAGCAAAAATGTTGGAAAGAAGATGTGAACCCCACCTGTGAACAGCAAAGCATCTGGAAAAGTCGAGAGGGTTTTGCCCTGTGAACCAACATGGAGTCACAGCCAGATGATCCAGGTGTCCTGCTCCCTTTCTCTCTCTCTCACCTTCAATTCTCTCTCTTTCTTCTCTTAAGAAGGAGGCTGAGGCAGGAAGAAGATTCACTTATTGTATCTGTCTGGTAAGAGACACAACAACACTTTCACCTCATCTCCAGACCTCAAGCCCTCTCCTGTATATCCTCCTAACACCGACAGATGTTTCACACATTTATCTGAAGAAAATGCACTTTGCCAATGAGTGCTTCTATGCTTACTTTTGCCTTTTGGGAGCTATCCTTACACAAATCGTATCACTGCACCATTCAAACTATTCAGATAGATATTATTCATATATGCAGAATCCAACCACTTCTCACTCTCTCCACAGCTACTACCCTAGTTCATCAACTCTTTTCAAATACCACTGCCTAACCACCTAGTAGAAATCTTCTTCGCAGAGCTGCCAGAAGAATCCCATCAAAATCTAAGTCTGATCAGTCCTCTACTCTAATTCTCTAAGGGCTTTCTTCTCACTAAGAGTGAAGTTCAAAATCCTTATCATGGGGCTTCCCTGGTGGCGCAGTGGTTGGGAGTCTGCCTGCCGATGCAGGGGACACGGGTTCGTGCCCCGGTCCGGGAGGATCCCACATGCCGCGGAGTGGCTGGGCCCGTGAGCCATGGCCGCTGAGCCTGCGCGTCGGGAGCCTGTGCTCCGCAATGGGAGAGGCCGCAACAGTGAGAGGCCCGCGTACCGCAAAAAAAATTAAAACAATCCTTATCATGGCCCACAAAGTCATAGACATCCCAGTCCCCACTCTCTCTCTCTCACCCCCAAGATCATCTTCTATCCTTCTATCGCTCTCCTCCTGACTCTAGCCATACTCATCTCTAGCTGCTTCTTGAATATTCCAGATGCTGTTTCCTCTTTCCTCAGATACCAATAGAACTCACATTATTCATTCAGATCTCAGCTCAAATATTACCTCCTCAGAGACACCTCACATAATAAACTTCTTTAAAACCATCCTATCAATTTCTAACATGTGCCATCTTTACTTCTTTGTTATCAGGCAATCCCTACTGAAATGTGAAGTTCATTTAAAGTTTGTTTTGCTCTTTGCCCTGTCACCAGAGTTTTAAAAAGTGCCTGTTATATAGAGGATGTTCGGTAAACATTGTTGAATCATAAGTTTGCAAGACTAAAATATTTTGATTTAAGTTGATTTTAAAACAAAGGAACATCGAGAACAACTCTCTCTAGTTTGTATTTTATTTCCAGCTCTTATAATGCAAATGAAGCAGCACAGTAGTCACAAATCCTTTCATTTTTATTTTATCTGTTACTGTGTGGGTGTGAGGGAAGCTTCTTATTTCTCATGTATCCTTGATTAAAGATAATCTTAAAAATTCAGGAAAAAAATCCAAACCCGTTTCTAAACAGTTTATATTTCCTATCTTCACGCTTCTCTTTCTGTATCATTCAAATCTACATGCAAATCGTACATGATGGTTAATTTTATTTGTCAACTTGGCTAGGCTGTGGTGCCCAGTTGTTTGCTCAAACACCAGTCTAAATATTGCTGTAAAGATGTTTTTTAGACATGATAAATCAGCAGGCTTTGAGTAAAGAAAATTACCTTCCCAGAGGGTGGGGAGAGGCTCATCTACGCAGCTGAAGGCCTTAAGAACAAAGACAAGGTTTCCTGAGTAAAAAGCAATTCTGCCTTAAGGTTACAACATAGGAACCTACTTGAGTTTTCAGCCTGTCGATTTCAAACTCAAAAGTGCAACGTCAACTCATATATGACTTCCAGCCTTCTCTGTAGATTTTGAACTTGTCAGCTCGCACAGTTGTGGAAGTGAATTCCGTAAAATGGATCTTTCTAAATATATATATGTCCTCTTGGTTATGTTTCTCAGGAGAATCTTGACAAATACAGCATGTGAGTACCAAATAGCTCAGTAATATTAACCATGGGTAGACTTCCTAAAGACTATCTCAGAGCTTAAGCTCTGCAGACAACAGCTTGTGTCTCCTTACAGCAATGTCACAGGAGGGAACCATGTGTAATCCATAGCATCTTGAATCAGGAATGCATGACATCAGCAGGGGACGGTAATGTTTTCTAAACATCTTCCCTGATTCAATGTAGGAAAGAAATCCTAACTATTCTAGAAACGTGGCTATCCTCATCAGTTTTCAAAATTGGAAGAGAAAAGATTGAGCTAATTTAGTATCCACTGCCACTGAGGTCTTAGTAAGAAACTTGGAATTTGGTAATCCTAAGGGCTGTTTTCAGAATTGATTTGGGGTCCTTACAATTTTGTAGCCACTCAGTTTCTCAGACTTCTTGTCATCATTCTCTCCAGTGTTCTATGAAGTCTAAAAACAGGGTAAAAACTTTAAGTAATAATCTCACCTTTATCACTGGGCAGCCGTCATAAACCTTGCATTTATAACTCAATAGAAGAATGCTGTGAAGATTTCTTGGTAGCGATATCTCCTTAATATATGTGGGAAGAGACCACTTTTTTAAACTGAAAGTACTAAGGTAGTAAAAGCAGAAGAGAACTCTTGCATTTCTCACCAAGATATGATCTCATATTTTTTTTAAAAAAAGCTCTTTCAACAGCCCATTAAAAAAAGAAAAAAACTTCACTTTTAGGATATATAAGCTAATGATAAGTAAATCCAACAACAAACTTGAGAGAAATGAATTGGCGAATAGGAAGCTAAGCTTCTGCAGGAGAGAGAGAGGAGAAGGGAACCTATCTGCCTGCAGCCTGAAGCAGAAAGCCCCATTAGAAATATACTGATTCTTTCCTGCCTTTACACCCAGATTACAGATGAGGCATTGGTTAAATGTGCTTCTTTTCCTACGCCACCTGACATACAGGTGTCTGTGCCTCTGTATGCATGTGTTTATGTGTGTTCATGTGTATACCATTAGTTTTCACCCCGACCAGCCTGTGTGAGTGGGTTTTAGAAGGTGAGGGTATACTAGTTTCTGAAGCCTATTTCCCCTAGGTAAATCAGAAGGCTTCTGGGACCATTTCTTTCTTCACCTCAATCTACACTCACGATTGACTTTAGAGTATTGACTGGACCCTTACTGTGAAGCCAAGTGACATAGTATAAAGAGCTTGGTTTCAGTGTAGAACAACTAGGTATCTTTAGGAAAATGTTAAACACCTCTAAGGCTAAGATTCCCCTGCTAAGAAAGAGAGAAAATGGCAGTCCTTATCTTCTTGGATTCTTATTAGGATTAAATGAATTAATGCATTCCAGGCACACTGTAAGTGATCAGTTCATATTAACCATGTCTAGTAAGTTTCTGGTGATATATACATACATACTGAAGTGTAGCATTCACTTGCAAGGAATATAATTAAGTAATCAGAAAAAAATGAATGACTAAGTGTTTTACTGACTAGGAAGAAAATGGTGGAAAATAAATGAGAGATTGATATGTGTTTGAATGGTCAGAAATGTGATCATAGTAGAGGCTTTTATTTGAAAGTGGTAGGCTTTGGAGAGTTAGATAAGAAATGTGAGAAACTGTTAGGTGAGGTGAATCACATATTCAAAGACAAAATGGAAATGACCAGAGTGTGTGCCAGCATCTACTCACTCTAACAGAAGTGAATACACCTTGGAAATGTGGATAAGCCAACATGGTGTTTAAGTAGAGGCCAATTATCACCAATTCCCTTTCTAACATAAAATTACAAATTTTTCCTTAGTAATATTAAAATTAAAAAATATACTTATTCATTGATGTTTTGATAATTTTTTCAAAGTATTCAAAATGGTAATTTGAAGTGTTCAAACTGAAATTAACCTGTTTTTTTCTTATCTATTTATTAAGTTATTGTTTGCAGTTAGAAGAGGGAAAGAAAACAAACAAAAAAACCACCCTGCATGCCACATCCACTTTAAAGAGAAAGAATCCAATAATACTGTGTGAAGTCATCATGAGATATATTAAAGGCTAGAGATTACTTTGACCAAGTGTTGACAGTCTAAAGGCTTGGATTTAAAATTACTTTGGTAGCTTTGCCGAATGCACATTAGGCTTTAATGTTAAATGTTAAATGTTAAAAAAATGTTTGAGAGCAAAATATGTCTTAATTTCCCAGCCTTACTTTAGTACTTACCAAGCCTGGAAATACTGACATTTCTGGGATTTATTTATTCATAAGTAAATAAAAGACAAAATACTTCTAGCTCATCAAGCTGAAGTCACATTTCCTCATAAAAAAGGTGGGCTGGGCAGCAGGTGTCAAAGGAAAAATTTCCTCAGACTCTAACATGACCTCCACTCTTCCTCTGATCCTTTCTACACCCACAAAATATATTGGAAAAATTAATCTTGTACTAGATTTCAAGACCAAACAATGACCTTAGCTGAGTTTCATAATGTCTCAAAACACAGTGCCATCATCATGTAAAGAATGTGTTGGGTCAAAGTACCATTTTGCTCTCTCAATGACAGAGAAGAAGGAATTGCCACTTTGTTAGGTGTGTTCCCTATATAAACACATTCTATACCAAAATATGCTTTCTTTGATTATTTTTCCAAAGTGTTAGGTATTTCATTGTGATTAATCAGAAAGATAATATTCACCCTGGGACAAGATTTGGTAAAGTAATACAGGAATCTACTCTCTCTAATTAGCTGCTCAAGTGTTGAAAACAATTTTAATAGTGTTATCAAAATGTATCTGACATTAATTACTACTTTGCTAGAATGGGGTCAAAGGTTCAGATTCTGTTACCAATTTTTGAGGCAACAGATAATAGATCTAATGCTTCAGTAGTTAGCTGATCGAAAGGTTGTATTAGCAAAATCTAAACTAGGTAAGCTAAGTGTAAGGAAAACATGCAAAAACATTCTGTAACACAATATTGCGAATATTTTTAATCTTGGGATGAAGAGATGCTAAGGCAGATTTGAATTAATTTGATTGCTAAAGCATTTCGACACTGATATAAATCTGACCCTAAATAAGTTACACAGACTGAGCTTGTAGATTTTTGTGTCCGTGTCAAAGCGGAATCCCTGTTGTGACAATGCAGGATTAATCCGAATATACCAAGTGCAACCAGAGCTAAACCTCAGAAGGTGGCCTCGCTCCCCCCCCCCCAGCAATATTAATGCAAAGAATTCTAAAATAACTCAGAGCTTCAGTATTTGGAAAGTCCCTTCATTTAGATTAGACCTGAAATCATTTTTACACTGGGGCAAACCTGACTTTTCCCATATCATTCTCCTCCCATTTGGACAGTGTTGAAGATATTGCAGACACAACTTTTAATATGCTTTATATACTCCCAGTCACTGGATTGGAGCCCACAAACACTGGAGTATGGGGAGAGGATTATCCTTTTCTCCTTCAGATTTTCTGGAAAGAAGAATCTGAGGAAGTCATCCTATTAATCAACCTTGAAACTAAGAAAGTATCCTGAAAGTCAGAGCACTACCTTGAAGGAAAGTTTCTCGCTAAGCACAGCAGCAACCAGGCAGGAAGGGGAAATAGTCATTTGCAGGATGGCCTGAAACTTAACTCCAACATCCTTGAACCATTAGTACCTAAATGAGGGTGGGAAACTGCAATTTTAAGGATCAAACAACTTCTCTGTTTCTTTAGGTGAAGGATTAGATTCCTTAGGCTAGGTTTATTCTCAGTTTGGTTATTTTTGCTTACGCAAAATGGTTTTGTTTTGTTTGTTTGCTTTTTCTTTTGTTTTGTCGTGTTTTGTTTTTTACTAACCTGTACTAGCAGAAAGACTGTGTATTAGTTAGAGTTGCTAGATAAAAGTATAGGATGCCTGGTTAAATTTGAATTTCAGGGCAAGAAGAAATTATTTTTATATAAGTTTAAGCACTTTTATTTGCTAAATCTCACAACTCTAACTATAGTGAGTTAAACTTAAGAAATACAAATGTAAAATATCTTCATGATGAGTCATCCTGTATCTCTGCTAATTATTGTTATGTTGATCGAAAAATGGGTCGATAATTGGGAGCAAGAGAGAAATGGGTTGGTTTCCCTTCCTCTTGTTCTGTTTCAGAGAAGACTAAGAAGGCATAGATAGATTGAGGGTAGTAAAGACAAGATCATAGGCACTTCCACTAATGGAAGATAAGGTGGTCGCCACATCTTGGCTGAAGGCCAGGACACAAGAAGACAGATAGTCAGTTGGAATTACCTTGGGGATTACATGGCCTTTAGACTTAGAAACTGGGACAATTATCAACCAGGTTGGATTTATGAAACATGTAAACATTCCAAATCACCCAGAAATCCCTGGGGAGGAGAATCTGATAAAAGACTGAAAATCTTGTGGTTAAGAAAGATAGTATTTAGACTATTATCTAAAGGGTCATTTTAAAAAGAGGTAGCATCCCTGATAGTTAAAACACTAGTGTACGGATTTAGTTCAACACCCCAAAATTGATATCACTACCCCACTCCAATTTGTATGTGAGAGAAGTACTCACAAGTATGTTGCATTGACCCAGAGTCTGGGTTACATATAGACTTAGACTGAAACACATTTAAGATTTTCAAAAGCTGAAACATATTTAATTGTTCCACTGTTTGTCTAGGTAGGGCTCAAAAAGGCTCTTACCTTAAACACCATTAGTCTAACTTGGCTGCCAATGAATAACATGTCAATATAAGTGGAACACATTCTCCCAAAAGCCTAATACTACAAAGACCAGTAGGAAAATTCCTTCTGACTTAAAGCAATATTTATAGATGCATTTACATGCCTCATTATAAATACACATACCTCAAAAACAAATGAAAATGACTGAAATTAATTCCCCAAACCCCTAGAAACAGTTCTTCAGATATAGTAAATAAATTTCCAGTTCTTCCTATATTAAAACTTAATTAATTTTATTAATAAGTGATCTCAAAATATAGCAATAAGACATCACAACACTATGAGCTACTGTTTAATGTTTTCAGGTGCTTTCCAATAGTCTGCTTTTGAAAGATGTTTGTGTGAATGTGTCTTTTGCACCAATTTATATTTATGCAATGTTACCAAAAAAAATGTGTTTACTCAGAAAACACGTGTTTACTCAGGAAATTTTTGTGAAATATTTAATTAAACATATAGGAGCACTATTACTATCTTTTAACCTCCTGGAGTTTTCTTTTTCCTTCATCTGTGTTTAAAATAGTGAGTGAATGAATGAATGAATGAATTGATTATAGATAGATAAATGATAAATAGATGGATGTATGGATAGATAGATAAATTTTAAAGTCCCATTTTAAAACAGTGAAAGTAAGTTAAGGAGTGTTCTGTAGCATGAATAACTCCTCTAAAGAATTGCTTTTCCAGATGATTGTCAATAAGTTTAAAAAAGAAAGAAATTAGATTAAAAATGAGTATGTGAACATTAACCACACCTGTATTCTTTGTGGAAAAGCCCTGAACCTCCTATAAAGGCTATTCTACTCCACTTTCTTAAACTTATAGAGAAAAAATTGTTCACTTTGGTTACTTTTTCCATAGGAATTTGATTCCAGAGAATGCTTTTAGTTCAGAGAAAATGGTAGAAACCATTCCATATCTTTATGTGCCTACAGAAGTTCGAGAGGTAAAGAGAAGAAGGTGGTAAGAAGCATGAGACATTTAATGAAATTGTTCCACACATGAAATTTCCAACCCAGATTCCCTAATGTTGGGTCATCTGCATGGCCAAAATCCTGTGGTCTTCAGGTCATGTAGCCTTTTCCAGCTGGTCTTTTCTATGCTGACAGCAAGGAGAAAAAATCCATAAAGTGCAGCAACCACAAAGCATAAAGTTCAATGGTAAAGCTATTGCGTAGCTTAGGGTTTAATAATACTATTTAAAACAATTTTACCTCAATATTGACAAGACAATTCTACTTTAATAAGGTTAGACAACAAGAGTTAATGCCTTGTGAGAGCTGATCATAAGGTTCAGGCTCTGTCTCCAAGAAGAAAGTAAACTGGTTGAAAAACTCAAAGCTTTGGTCAACCAACCAAACTTTATCACAAAGTCAGAAATATTGTTTAAATGACTTCTAAACTAAATCTAAGGAGGGAAGATATCAATCAATAACAGACACCAATAATTCCAAATAAAACACTTCATTAAATCAGGAAGACAACGAGTTGCATCAAGAGGCTACCCTGAGCAAATTACTAGAATGAGTGCCAGGAAAAATAAAGTAAAACATAACATACAGTCCTTTTCCTCAAGTAAGCCCAACATAATAATAGGAAATAAAATGTTTGGGAAAAGTCTAAAGATTGTTTGACTAGATTCTAATGTAGTCATTCTAGAATATTTTGGAACATGCCCTACATGATCAAAATAAGCAGCATAAGAAACACAGTTTATACCATAAACCAGTACACACAGAACACACTCATACATAAACACATAACACTTACACTTATCACATATAAAGAACTCAACATTTTTATTCTTTTTTAAAAAATTTAATTGATAGGGGCTTCCCTGGTGGCCAGTGGTTGAGAGTCTGCCTGCCGATGCAGGAGACATGGGTTCGTGCCCCGGTCCGGAAAGATCCCACATGCCACGGAGCTGCTGGGCCCGTGAGCCATGGCTGCTGAGCCTGCACATCCGGAGCCTGTGCTCCGCAGCGGGAGAGGCCATAGCAGTGAGAGGCCCGCGTACCGCAAAAAACAAAAAAACAAAAAAAATTTAATTGATGAGTCATGATCCACAATTTCAAGAGCATTGGTCTAAGAGGCAGCTCTATGACCTCCTTAAGAGCAGAAACACTGTCTTAAATCTCTGTAATTCAAGGAATTAGTCCAGTGTCTAGGGGTGAATATGGGGTAGTAAACTTTTAGTGAATAAAAGTAAGTGAACGATTAAATAAATAAATACATGTTGCATATATGCATCATATTAAAAATAAAAGACCAAAACTTTTGGAAGTGTTTATTATACTTCCGCTTATATTGCATCCCTAGCAAAATAGGTAGATTTGATAGGTGGGTAGATGAATGGGTAGATAGATAGATAGACAGAGCAAATTAAAGCAAGTTTTCCCAATCAGTCAAACAGGTTTTACAATCCATTTCACCTCCCTCTATACTAAGTGTTCTCAACTAATAAAGTAATATTGTATTATTGTATCACAGTTAAGAACATGGATTTGAGAGCTAGATTAGCTGGATTCAAATCCTAGATCTGTCAATCTCTTTGTGACTCTTAATCTTGTACAAGTTATTCAACCATTAAGTATCTCAGTTACTTGTAAAACACAAAGGGTACTAGATCCTGCTTCATAAGTGTGTGAAGATTAAATTATTACAAATATGTAATGCACTTAGAATTCTGATTTATATGTAAGGACTATTAAATAAGTGAATTACCTTGGCCAATCCAGGGAGAAAGTCATCTTTTTCTTCCAGTTAATCCCCAAACATAAAACCTAAGACATAGAGATCAAAATTCATCAACAGTGAAAACATGTGACTTGGGCAGGTTGTGGTAAATTTCCCATGATGAAGAATATTCAAAGGCACTCTGGGGCTTCCCTGGTGGCGCAGTGGTTAAGAATACACCTGATAATACAGGGGACATGGGTTCGAGCCCTGATCTGGGTGGATCCCACATGCCGCAGAGCAACTAGGCCCATGAGCCACAACTAATGAGCCTGCGCATCTGTAGCCTATGCTCCGCAACAAGAGAAGCCGCGATAGTGAGAGGCCCGCGCACCGCGATGAAGAGTGGCCCCCGCTTGCCACAACTAGAGAAAGCCCTCGCACAGAAATGAAGACCCAACACAGCAAAAATAAATAAATTAATTAATAAACTCCTATCCCCAACATCTTCTTAAAAAAAGAAAAAAGTCACTCTGAATATTCACAAAGAATATGGATGTTGCACATGGTATTTGCAGAAGACATTGTATCTTTCCCCATTGAACAGCAACAGTGTTTATTGAGCAGGATTAACTCAAGCCCCAACTCAAAGGTAGGACCTGAGGAACACAAGTGAATAAGTATATCTACCATGTGCTACCCATTGTACCATTGGTTGATTCAATCATGGGCATTTAATCCCATCCTGAGTCTATCAGGATATGTCATTACTTTGTCCACAAGAGGTGGACATGTGATCTCCAGTGGTACCATCTGAAGAAAGGAGAAAGCATTTATTTTGTATTTGAGTGGCAAGAATTTCTCATACTTTAGATGGATGTAAGCTTAGGATTGGCTGCAGCCATTTAGTTACCTTGAATGAAGTAAGCCTGAGGATGAAACCAAAACAAGGAGGGTAGGTTTTAGAGAATCCTTGAGTAATGGAGCTGATCACCCACTTGAGACCTGCTTACCTCTGGACATCTAAGTGATGTGAATCTTTAAGTTGTCTGCATTGCAAAGGTCAGTTTGAGTTCAATCATCTGCTGAATTAATTTTAAGTATCTGACAAGGGGATCACCTAGATGACTTACCACATTTTGTCTAAACTTCCAAACAACTTGGGAACACTTTTCTCTGCCTTTAAAAGTAGAGAAAAAAGGTTTTAACATGTTAGTTTTATTTAAATATTTATATTTTTAAAAAAATACCAAGAATTTCAAAAGTAAATCAAATGCTTACAATGTGTTGATAACAGTGTTAAGAACTTTACAAATATTATTTTATTTAACCCCATAGCAACCCCATGAGGTTGGAATTATAACTATCCCCTATATCAGATTAAGAAATTTAGACTACTAGAAATTAATACCTTTGTATTTGTCATATAATTAGTAAGATAGGAAGTAGAATTCAAACATGATTTTATCTAGCTTTTAAAAATTTCTCAACCATTATACTCTGCTGTTTTAAGTTAATTATGTTATCAGGTGCTGTGTTAGATGGGTGCTGGAATCACAATTCAGTATAGTCCAACGACATTTTTTTCAGAGTATATTATGTACCAGGTAATATATACAATTAAAGAGTTTAGTCAGATGGACTTGTTAGGGCACAATCAGTATATATTTATTTCCTCATTAGTGCCTTCAAGTGCAATCTGAAATATTTCCACTCTCTGTCACTGGATTACAGTAGGGAAGATTATGGTAAATTTCAGGTCTAAGAACAGTATAACTTCAGGTGTTAGAAAGTCTAGACCATCTAAATCCATAGAACATACAACACTAAGAAAAAATTCTAAAATACATTTGAACTTGGGTAGATTATGATATGTCGAGATTCATTCATCATCTTTAATAAATGTACCACTCTCGTAGGGGAAGTTGATAATGGAGGAAGCTATGCATGCGTCAGAGCAGTGGGTATATGGGAAATCTCTGTACATCTCTCTCAATTTTGCTGCAAACCTAAAATTTCCCTAAAAATAAAGTTCTTAAATAAAAAAAATAATTTTTGGCATGCTATGTGCCTTGTGGGGTCTTAGTTCCCCAACCAGTGATTGAACCCAGGCCACAGCAATAAAAGCGTCAAGTCCTAACCACTCGACTGCCAAGGAATTCCCAAAACTTTTTTAAAAATTTGAAAGTCTAGACCAAGGATTTCTTTTTTCAGCCATGTTGGAGTAACTCTATCTCCCAACTTTAAACAACTAGAAGTGTTTTTCAGACATTGAATAAGACACAAAGAGTTTTTCAGACATTGAATAAAGCGTCATTGAATATGATGCTTCATAAAAGGGAAAAAATGAGGTGAACCTATAATAGTCCTAGTGTTTTGACTGGAAGCAATTATTAGGAGAAAGGAGGAATCCAAACAGAATCCTGTAGTCCTGCTGAGTTCAGGAGGCCAAGGTTAGAGTTTGAGGATGCTAAAGCAGGTGAAAATCATGTGGCAGATTTCCATAAAAAGAGGAAGTGACACAGGAAATGAGCTTAAGAAATTTGCAGAGAGATCCCATTTAGTATTTAATAAGTCTTACACCACAGATGTTATTTAGGTCAGGGTTAAACTAGAGAAGTAGAATCAGTAGAGACTATATATATATATATATATATATATATATATATATATATATATATATAAAATTATTACAAGAAATTGGCTTATGAAATGTAGGGGCTAATAAAGTTATCTCTGAAGCAAGGCAACCGGTTAGGAAAAGAAGATCATGGGTAGGCTGGAACTCTATGAGCTTGAATTGAAGCCTGAATCCACAGGCAGGCAGTTAGAAAGGGAGACCCAAAGGAAAGGAAAAGCAGTATCAGGCCATGCTGCTGCTTAGAGTGTCTCTTCTCAAGGAGCACCTATGCTCTCTTTTAAGGGCTTCTACCTGATTAAATCAAGCCCACCCAGGATAACTTTTTTGATTAATTCAAAGTTAAATGATTATGATTTTAAGTCCATTTGAAAATTTCCTTCACAGGAAAACCCAGATGAATATTTAATTGATAAACTGGGAGATGTGTGTACACACTACAAAATGGCTGCTGTCTCCCTTGTAGCCCATTCTAACTTGAAACACACTAGAGAGGAGTCTTGTTTAGTCTAGAAAACTTGGCATGTCACAAAGTGATCACAGACGTGAAAAGTAAAACTTCAAAAGGCAAACAAAGAAGGAGCAGAAAGTCACAAGCTGAGAAATTCCCTGAATTCACATCAGAAGGGAAAATATTTGAGGTCCTCAAAGCCAGAGCAGAAAAACTGAAAAGGTCTATCTCTGGATAAAAAGCTATTCTAGCTAGGCCCTAGCAAAGTTTCCAAACACGATTAAAGAGATTAAACTCATCTGTTAGTAACACAGCTGTGTGCCAAAACAAACCTCAATGGTCTTTAAAGAAAGAAAACAAAATAAAGACACTCGACAACATAATGTCAAAATGTCTAACAAGTATCCAAAAATTAGTAGACATTCAAAGGTAAAGGAAAATGATACCCATGACCAGGAAAAATATCAATCAGTTTTTTTTAAACTTAGTTTCTTTTTGTTTGGAATAACTATAGTCAACTTTTATTAATGTAGAATTTGACTGATTAATGTTAAAAATCAAAGTGTAGAATAAAGCTGACAGCCATATTCAACATTGCAGTTTGCTTTTAGTTACAATTTTTTTTTAGAATTTCTTTCCCTAAAACAATCACAGCAGAAGTATTCATTTCATTTGCCTACCTCACCTCTAGACTACCACCACAGAAATTGGTGGTAACTGACTGTGGTATCATAGAAATGAGAGAGATGGTAGAATTAGCCAACAAGAGTGTTAAAACAGCTACAGTAACTGTATTCAAGAATTCAAGGGAAAATATAAACATAGTAAAGATAGAAGTGGAAAATATAAAAATGAATCAGAACTTCTAGCCATGAGAAGTAAACAATCTGAGTTGAAAATTTCACTGAATGAGATTACCTGCAGATTAGATACTGCAGAAGGTTTCAATGATATTAAAGACATAGCAATAGAATTGATTAATAATGAAGCACAGGAAGGCAAATAAACAAAGAAAATTAACAAATCCTAAAAGGCCAATGGAAAAATATCAAGTAGTCTAAAATACATGTATTTGGGTTTCCACAAAAAATGAAGAGACAAAGAAGAAAAGGGCAAAACCAAACACAATAGTGGCAATAACAAACAATAGCAAAACACCCCAATACAGCTGAAAAAATTTAAAAAAAAAATTAAAATTTTCAAAACATACACACACTCATGCACAAACACACACACACACATGCACAAACACACACACACACACACACACGTCAAAGCTCAAAGAACCCAAAGCAGGATACGTAGAGATACAGATACACACACTCCAAAGTACATAAAAATCAAATTACACAAAATATATAATGAAGAAAAAAATTCATAAAGACAATGAGGAGAAATGAATAACTACATATAGAAAAAGATAAGAATAATAAAAATAAATTCTCATCAGAAACAATGCAAACTAGAATAAATATTAGAACATATTTAAAGTGATGAAACACAAACACTATGAAACTGAGATTATTTACCAAGTGAAAATGTTCACAATCAAAGACAAATTAGATAATTTTTCAGACAAACAAGAGCTGGAGAATGAATCACCAACAGATTGACAGTATGAAAAATAAAGAAGTTCTTTGGGTGAATGATAAGTGTCACAAGGTGGAAATTTGTACACAAAATGGGATGAAGAACAGTAGAATGTTAAGTACGTGGTAGAATTGAAAAGTTTTTTTCTCATTTTAAAATTTTTCTCAAAGATAATTTGTTGTTTAAAGCAAAAATAATAACAATAATATACTTTAGAGGTTATCACATATACATAGAAGTATAATTATGACAATGATAGGAGAAAGAATGAGAGGGGATATTGGAAGTATTCTGCTTGAGATGTATTGTTATATGAAATTATGACATAATAGACTACATAGTTTAAATTATAATATTATAAACCTGAGACCAACAATGAGAAAATAGAGGTATAGCTAAGAAATAAATGGTGGAAATAACACTGAATTGCAAAATATATTTAACTAATCGAAAGACAGGAAAATGGAAAAAGGAATTTAAAAAAATGGATGGGACAAATGGAAAAGAACTAACAACATGATAAATGTAAATACAAATGTATCAATAATTCTATTACATGTAAATGTCCTGCATTCTCAGTTAAAATACAAAGACTGTCATAATAACTAAAAATGCAAAAGCTGACTATATGCTGCCTATGAGAAATCCATTTTAAATGTAAGGACACAGAGAGATTGAAATGAAAGGATAGAAAAAAATAATGCATGCAAACTCTAAGCATATGAGAACTGTAATTCTTACAACAATATTAGACTAAACTTCAGAAGAAGGTATAGGAATACCTTGGAGATATTGTGAATTTGGTTCCAGACCACTGCAATAAAACAAATATCAAAATAAAGAAAGTCACATGAATTTTTTGGTTTCCCAGTGCATGTAAAAGTTATGTTTACACTATACTGTAGTCTATTAAGTGTACAATAGCATTATATCTAAAACACAATGTGTGTAACATAGTTCAAAATTTCTTTATTGCTAAAAATTGCTAACCATCATTTGAGCCGTCAGTGAGTAATAGTAATAACATCAAAGATCACTGATCACAGATCACTATAAAAATATGATAATGAAAACACCTGAAATGTTATGAGAATTACCAAAATGTCACACAGGGACATAAAGTGAGCTAATGTTGGAAAAATGACACCAATAGACCTGCTTGACACAGGGTTGCTACAAACTCTCAATTTGTAAAAAAAAAAAAAAAATGCAAATCTGTGAAGTACAATAAAGCAAAGCACAATAAAATAAGGTATGCCTGTACATAATCAGAGATAGATAGATATTTTATAATATGTCAATTCATAAAGAAGACATAACAATGATAAATGTGTATGTATTTTAAAACAAAGCTTCATAATACATAAAGAAAAATTAATGGAATGGCAATAAATAGACTAATCTAAAATTGGATATTTCCACACTCTCAATAATCAGTAAAATTAGTAGATAAAAAAATGAGTAAGAATATGAAAGATGTAAATAGCATCAATCAACATGACCTAATTGACATTTCCATCACACCAGCAGACTATATACCTTGTTTACAGGTCCATATGGAATATACAACAAGAAAAATATATATTAGGGCCATTAAATTAAGTTTTAATAAGTATAAAAGTATTGGAACCATAAAACATTCTGTAACTGCAATAGAATTAAACTAGGAGCCAATCACAGAAAGGTATTCGAAAACTCCCCAAATATTTGGAAATTAAAACATAATATTTCCAATATATAAACCCTATTCAAAGAAAAAATCATAAGCAAATTTAGAAAATAATTTAAATCAAATAAAATGAAAACCACAACATATCCAAAAAGGGCTGCAACTAAAGCAGTGTTTAGAGGAAAAATAATTTCTTTAAAGATTTATGATATAAAAGAAGAAATATTCAAAATCAATTATCTAAGCTTCCACCTTAAGAAGCTAAAAAAAAGTGCATAAATTAAACCTGAAGTAAGTATAAAAAGGAAATGATAAAGATAAGAGCATTAATCAATAAAATAGAAACCTGAGAAAAACAATAGAGAAAATTAGTGAAACCAAAACCAAAAATGAGAAATCTTCAGCTAGACATATTGAGAGAGAGATAGAAAGAAACAAACTACCCGTATTAAGAATGAAAAAGGAAAAATTACTAGGGATCTGGCATTGAAAGAATAGGCAAGAATACTATAAATAACATTAAGCCATTAATATCAAAAATTGTATTTACATGTACAAATTCCTTGAGGGATCCAAATTACCAAAATATGCTTAAAAAAATAGAACACATGAGTACATTTATGTCTCTTAAATAAATCAAAATCAAAAACCTTCCTTTTTGGTTTGAAAACTCGGGAGTTCCTCGGGTGATATATGAAACTGGCCCCTGCACATGAAGGGCAGAGACTGAAGAAAGAGGCAGCCACCCCAGATTGGTAGGTGGCAGGTTTAATACTCATGGGAACTTACATATGAGACTTGCCCTGGGTGTGCCCACCAGAATCTTAAAAGTTTATGTAGAGACCTTAATGGGATTCAGTCTCATGTTCCACCTTGGTGATCTCAAGACCTTACTCTCTCAAGGCTATCTCCTTGAAACTAGTTCCCACTGTGGGAATGGTGGGCAGAATGTACATTCCAAGAACAGGGAAGTAGATGAGGAGCCTCCAACTGCTCTGGTTTAGCTTGAGGGTCAATTGGAGGTCACATTCTCTCTGTGACCTCCACCAGCACTTCACCCCTTTGAGACCTACTCTTAGAATCTTACACACCCCTCTCTACCACCACATGCCCTAAGTGGTCAGCAAGGGTTTTTAAGTAGCATGGAGGTGGATCATTTGGTTGCCATCTGGCTGTACAGGAGGCAGATACTAAAGTAGCAATAGAGGCACATGCTGGGGAAAACACAGATCAAGGTAATGATTCCCAAAGTAAGTAAAAAAAAAAAAAATTTCCACTAAGAGCCCCATGATTCAAACCATTGATTTAGTAAGTCTCCTTGACTGGGAGTTGAATCACTCAGGGTATGTGTACTCATGTGATTTAACAAAGATGATACATTAGCAGATTAATCAGGTATGAACATACAACACTCTGGATAATGGCCTTTATATCTCCTTGCAAAACAGTAATAATGACCAGGGTCATTCCATTTTGGAGGACAGGTTTGCTCACTAGAGACAATTCAGGATTCATTAAGGATATTCATTGCCTTCTATCATTTAGGGCTTATTGGATGAATTTAGTAAGGTCCTCTATGTGTGCTGTAACGTCCTTCAGGCCAATGGAGGATACAAATATGGTAGCCAAATGATTGTACCAGTGGAAAATAGAACATGCCTATTTGGTCTTGAGGGGAGAGAGGTTGGCAATTTTTGTTACCGAGCAGTGGCTTCTCCCCTGTGCCCAGGTAAAACCCAGGGTGCAACAGCCCAACCACCAAGGTGGAAACCATAGCCAAAGATTTGTGTCACACAACCACTGGGTTCCATTCAGGGCTACCCAATATATACCTGGATAGCACAACCAGTCAGTGCCAAACCAGTCGCTATCCCTTAATGTGGCAGAATGACAATGCAGTTCCATTGATATTCAGTCTATATCCTTGATGCAATTGAGTTGGTTCTGTTAGAGTGATTTTTTTGTTCCCAGCATAGGGGTGCATTGATGTTCAAATATCCAGGAGTAAGTCACATGAACTCATTCCAAACCTGAGCATAGTCACCCATAGTTCTAATGTTGATATTTTTAGGATCCTTCCAGGCAGCAGGTTGATGGACTGCTTGCATTGTTTGACTGACAAAGAAGAATGCCCATGTGTAATGTTATTGATAGTGTGTGCCACAAGCCAGGCTTCTGGATCAGTATTGGCAATATCAGATGGATTAAGAGTACTACTCCTAGATGGTTCTTCCTTAATGTACTGATTTAGGACCTTCTGATCCCCTCCCTGAAGTGTTGATGTCCACCACAAAAATCCTGATGAGCTAGAGAGGGACAGCTGTGCACATACCCAAACGCTGGATTGATTTATTTGCCAGGCATACAAGTGTACACTGCAGAAAGATATTTTCATTAAGAGTACATCCTGTGACTGGATACCAGAGGAGTATCAGAAGTCTAATGCCAAAAAGACAAACATTTAGTAGGAATGTAGATGGGAAGGTCTTCTCCTTCTATAAGAATTACACTTGTGACCTGATCCCTAGATGGTAATGCAGCTACGGCTTTAAGAATTTGACCTTGTGTATACCAAACATGGTGGCCGAGTGAGGCAGCAGTCAGGTGTAAGGAGATGGAGTACGAGTGGGATATGCCAGACCAAGACCCCCACCTTCTACCCTCTTTCAATGGTGCATGTTTAATTCCAGGTATAATGGTTTCAACAGGCCCTAATGGTTGGACATTCAAATGTATTAAAGTCTGGAATAGTACTTTCGTTTACCCAGCAAAGGTGGTTTTACATGTTAACAACTTAATCTGCTGCTTCAATATTTCATTTTTCCTTTCTACCAACCCTGCTGCTTTTAGGTCATAGGGCAGATGGAACCTCCATTGAATGTCATGTTCAAAAGAAAAAGTCCAGTCTTGCACATCACGACCTTTCAAATGTGACCCCCAATCACTGTCTATTTGACAAGTGTATCCATACATGGTACTTAACTTCTTTAACCCTCAAAGGCAACAGCCTGTTTTTTTTCTCAGTGACAGGGGAAATATAGGGTTCCAAGGCATATTTGGAACCCTCACTTGGAGGGAGAGGCCCAGTATAATCAATTTGCCAATCCATTACTTGTTGGGAGCTCTGGTGGACAGTTCCAGACTCCTTTGGCAATTGCCTTAGGCATTGCTTAGAACACACAAGACATGCTGTTACTGCATTAAACAAGTCACTGTATTTCAAGGGCAAGCCAGCATCCTTGGCAATATGCCAGCCCACTTGGGTTGTACAGTGGCCACCCTTTTTATGAACCCAATCTTCTGTATCTGCTGCAGAGTCAGTTGCTAAGGCTCATACCTGGACTAAGGAATCAGCTTCCTGATTGCCAGGGAGTACAGCATGGTACTCTAGGACTTGGCCTAGGACCATGGCCAAGGTATCTAAGATGGTGGCAATGTTGGGTGTAGCCACATGGATAGGAGGCACTACCTTGTTTGATTCTTGGTGATCTACACTCATCCACCATGGGCCAAATTGCATTATAAAAGGGACCCTCCTGACCACTACCATTTGCCCTCTTTGAGGCTTTCCACAGGTGACCAACACAGCATTTGTTGTCAGCCTATCTTTTCAGGTGAGGGGGTCCCAGCAGCAAAGGGGTTAAGCCAGTTTTGTCTCTGTGTTACTTTTATCAGGCCCTTTACAACCAATAGGAATAGGCTTTTCGAGTTTCCTCTCTGTCTCAGGTGTTTCCCACAGCCTCTGCCAGTCCCAGGATCTGTCAGTTTCTCCTGGATCAGCAATGGACTACACAACATCATCACTGTCTAGTCCCAGGACTGGATTCAGCATGGATATCAGTGCCCCATACCAGTGCCCCATGGGGGGGGACTGGAGTATCTTGGTTTTCATTCCTGCAGTGAATGTATCTCAGTCAGGTCTTTCAAAGACAAGGGCATGGATGGCCTGTCTCATTCCCAACTCCCTAAGAATTTGTTGTATCCCCTTCACAGATTCCCAGGGTCCCAAGTGCTCTGGGAGATAACCCTCATTGGGCCAAGCCTCTCTTCAGGCTAAAATAATCCCATCCATAAGGAAGTGAGTACTTTGAATCCCCCAAGTACCATGCAGGCACTGCTGATGGGTAGGATATGTGGTGATGTTGCTAATTTTCTCGGTCTCCTGCCTGGTCACAAAAATGCCATTGCCCTCTGTACCCCATAGCCACACTAATCATGCCTGGTTACATTCCCTGGCCTTTTAATGCAACTTGGCAGCTATATCAGTAAGCTCTGATCCTGGATAATTCTCTTGTCAATTCTCTCAAATATTTGACAAAGAGAAAATTGCCATTCCTGCATCAATTCTTTTATGAAATCTCCTAACTCATTTTATATAGGCAATATTACACTGACTTCAAACCATAAAGATATTTTAAGAAAAGCAAGCTAGAAATTAACATCCTTCATGAACAAAATTTTTTAAAAGATATTAGCTAATTAAATGCAGTATTACTTTAAAAGAATAATATACCATGCACAAATGGGATTTATCCCAGGAATGCAAGGATTGTTTTATATTTTTAAAAAATCATTTTAATATACATTAGCTGGTGAAAAAAAGACAAAATCTACTATGATTACTCAATGGATACAGAAGAAACACTTGACAAAACTCAATAATTCAAAATAATCTGACAAAATTCAAAACTCAAAAACTCTCGACAATTAGGAATAAAGAGGGAGGGACTTAACCTTGAAAGATAATACACATATGACTAACAATTAATATTTTGATGGGAAACAAGCATTCTTATCACCTCTATTCAGAGATCCTACCAGCGAAATGAGGTAAAAAAAGAAAAACTAAACCATAGAGATTACAAAGGAAGAAAGAATACTATTTCTATATACAAATGACATGAAGAATCTCCACAAACAACTAGAACTAGTAAGGTCACAGGATGGAAGGTCAGTATACCAAAATCAATTATATTTCTGTATACCAGTAAATAAACATTAGAAATTAAACTTTAAAAATGATTACCATTTACAATAACTTCAAAATATAAAATGCTTTAGGATTAAATTTAATAAAATACTTGTAAGAGTTATAGAGTTAAAACAATAAAATATTGGGGGAAGAAATTTTTAAAAGAGCCCAAATAAGTAAAGAAATATTCTAGGCCAGTGGATTGGAAGACTCAACACTATTAAGTTGTTAATTCTCCCCAGACAGATCTACACATTCAACACCGTCCCAATCAAAATCACAAAAGATATTTTGTAGGAACTAAAAACCTGGTTTAAAGTGTACGTGGAAATGCAAAAGACCTAGGATGGTCAAATAATTTTGAAAAAACAGAGCAAATCTAGAGGACTTGCAGGGCATGATTTCAAAACTTACCTAATGCTACTGTAATCAAGACCTTTTGATATCTGTATAAGGATAAGGCATATAGATAGATAGTTCATAAATAAACTCATTCATGTATAGTTAATTTATGTATGACACAGGTGCCCAGGTGAGGAAAAGATAGTCTTTTAAACAAATGTGTATGGAACAGCATAGATATTAATTTGAAAAAAAAGAAAAAACAGGCTTTTGTCTCTTGACAAACACAGAAATTAACTTGAAACAGATCATACAACTAACTGTAAAGTCTGAAACTGTAAAAATTCTGGAAGAAACCAGAACAAAACATTTTCACAACTTTGGGATAGATTTCTTAAATTGGAACCCCAAAAGCATGAAACATAAAAGAAAGCATGATAATTTGTGCTCTAAAAAATTATTCTTTTTGTAAGATACAGTTAAAAACTGAAAAGACAAGCCACAGGCTTGGAAAAAGTATTTGTGATACATTTGTTTCACAAAGGATTTGGATCCAGTATATACTGGATACTAGGACTAGCAACTCAATAATAAGGTAACCCAAAGCAAAGGTTTTGAACATTTCCCAAAAGAAAATATATTCATGGCAATAAAAACATAAAAAATGCTCAAAATCAATAGTCAACAGGGTAATTCAAAGTAAACCTATAGGAAATGCCATGAATCACTTACTAAATTAGCTAATTTTAGAAACACAACACCAAGTTTTGATAAGGATGTGGAGTAAATGGAACTCTCATACCTTTGCTGATGGTATTGTAAAATGGCACAACTTGGAAAATAGTTTTACAGCTTCTTATAAGTTAAACACATGTACGTAACATATAATCCAGAAATTGCAATCCTAGTTATTTACTCAGGAAAATAAAAACTTAAGTTTACTCAAAGGTTTTGCTGTTCATAACAGCTCTATTTATAGTAGCAAAAAATTGGAAACAACCCAAATGTTCAGCAATAGATGAATGGATAAAGCATGGTATATCCATATAATAGAACACCACTCAGAATTAAAAAGGAAAAACAACTACTGATACATCAACAGTGTGTATAAATATCAAAAAACATGCTGAATGAATGAATGAAGCAGAACAGAAAAGCACATGCTTTATCATCCTATTTATTTGAAATTTGAAAAAAAGACTAATCTATACTGACAGAAAGTATTTCAGTGGTTGCCTAGGGCCAGGAGTGAAACTGGGAAGCAATGGACTGTGAAAAGGCACAAGGGAACTTCTCCTCAAGGTGATTGTAATGATCTATATTTTGGTTGGATGGTAGTTACACAGGTGTATACATTTGTCAAAATTCATAAAAATGTGCATTTAAAACTAGGTGCTAACAGTAGTTGGGACCATCTGGATAGTTACATGTGACTGAACATGATTAAGGCCTCACTTGGAGATTGGGGCTGGTGTGTTCAGAGATTTACTTGTCTCATGGCTGCTCAAGACAAGCCTCTGAGGAAGTCATATCGCTTCTGCTCATCTCAGTTGGCAAGGACTCCATCGTGAGGTCCCCATCAGGTATAAGGAGGGCTGACAAATGCAGCTTGGTGGTTGCAAAGAATCAGAATGAATTACAACAGCTACCATAACTGGCCAGAGCCATGTGGTGGACAGGGTCTTCGTGCTCCAGCTGTGTGTGAGGCTTATGTCTCTGAAGGGGGGAGAGCCGAGTTCAGGACATTGTTCCACCAGAGTCCTCCCGGCTCCATGTAATATCAAATGGCAAAAGCTCTCCCAGAGATCCCCATCTCAATGCTAAGACCCAGCTCCACTCAATGACCAGAAGTTGCAGTGCTGGACACCCTTTGCCAAACAACTAGCAAGCCAGGAACAAAACCCCACACATTAACAGAGAGGCTGCCTAAAATCATAACAAGGTCACAGACACCCCAAAACACACCACCGGATGCAGTCCTACCCACCAGAAAGACAAGATCCAGCCTCATCCACCAGAATACTGGCACCAGTCCCTTCCACCAGGAAGCCTACACAATCCACTGAGCCAACCTTAGCCACTGGGGGCAGATACCAAAAACAACGGGAACTATGAACCTGGAGCCAGGGAAAAGGAGACCCCAAACACAGTAAGCTAAGCAAGATGAGAAGACAGAGAAATACACAGCAGGTGAAGAAGCAAGGTAAAAACCCACCAGACCTAACAAATGAAGAGGAAATAGACAGCCTACCTGAAAAAGAATTCAGAGTAATGGTAGCAAAGATGACCAAAATCTTGGAAATAGAATGGAGAAAATACAAGAAACATTTAACAAGGACCTAGAAGAACAAAAGAGCAAACAAACAAGGATGAAGAACACAATAAACGAATTAAAAATTCTCTAGAAAGGATCAATAGCAGAATAACTGAGGCAGAAGAACGGGTAAGTGACCTAAAAGATAAAATAGTGGAAATAACTACTGCAGGGTGGAATAAAGAAAAAAGAATGAAAATAATTAAGGACAGTCTCAGAGACCTCTGGAACAACATTAAATGCACCAACACTCGAATTATAGGGGTCCAAGAAGAAGAGAAAAAGAAAGGGACTGAGAAATTATTTGAATAGATTAGAGTTGAAAACTTCCCTTACACGGGAAAGGCATTAGTCAATCAAGTCCAGGCAGTGCGTAGAGTCCCATACAGGATAAATACAGGGAGAAACACGCCAAGACACATATTAATCAAATGATCAAAAATTAAATACAAAGAAAAAATATTAAAAGAAGCACGGGAAAAACAACAAATAACATACAAGGGAATCCCCATAAGGTTAACAGCTGATCTTTCAGCAGAAACTTTGCAAGCCACAAAGGAGTGGCAGGACATATTTAAAGTGATGAAGGAGAAAAACCTACAACCAAGATTAGTCTACCAAGCAAGGATCTCATTCAGATTCTACAGAGAAATTAAAACCTTTACAAACAAGCAAAAGTAAGAGAATTCAGCAGCATCAAACGAGCTTTACAACTGCTAAAGGAACTTCTCTAGGCAGGAAACACAAGAGAAGGAAAAGACCTACAATAACAAACCCAAAACAATTAAGAAAATGGTAATAGAAACATACATATTGATAACTACCTTGGATTAAATCCTCCAAACAAAAGGCATAGACTGGCTGAATAGATACAAAAGCAAGACCTGTATTATATGCTGCCTACAAGAGACCCACTTCAGACCTAGGGACACATACAGACTGAAAGTAAGGGGATGGAAAAGGATATTCCATGCAAATGGAAATCAAAAGAAAGCTAACGTAGCAATTCTCATATCAGACAAAATAGACATTAAAATAAAGACTATTACAACAGACAAAGAGGGACATTACATAATGATCAAGGGATCAAACCAAGAAAAAGATATTTCAACTGTAAATATTTATGCACCCAACATAGGAGCACTTCAATACATAAGGCAAATGCTAGCAGCCATAAAAAGGGAAATCGACAGTAACACAATCATACTAGGGGACTTTAACACCCCACTTTCACCAGTGGACAGATCATCCAAAATAAAAATAAATATGGAAACACAAGCTTTAAATGATACATTAAACAAGGGCACTTAATTGACATTTATAGGACATTCCATCCAAAAACAACAGAATACACTTTCTTCTCAAGTGCCCATGGAACATTCTCCAGGATAGATCACATCTTGGGTCACAAATCAAGACTTGGTAAATTTAAGAAAATTAAAATAATATCAAGTATCTTTTCCAGCCACAATGCTATGAAACAAGATATCGATTACAGGAAAAAATCTGTAACAAATACAAACACATGGAGGCTAAACAATATGCTACTAAATAACCAAGAGCTCACTGAAGAAATCAAAGAGGAAATCAAAAATTACCTAGAAACAAATGACAGTGAAAACGCGATGACCTATGGGATGCAGCAAAAGCAGTTCTAAGAGGGGAGTTTTTAGCAATACAATCCTACCTCAAGAAACAAGAAACATCTCAAATAAACAACCTAATCTTACACCTAAAGCAATTAGAGAAAGCAAAACAAACAAACAAACAAAAAACAAATTTAGCAGAAGGAAAGATGTCATAAAGATCAGATCAGAAATCAATGAAAAAGAAATGAAGGAAATGATAGCAAAGATAAATAAAACTAAAAGCTGGCTCTTTGAGAAAAAAAACAAAATTGGTAAACCATTAGCCAGACTCATTAAGAAAAAACGGGAGAAAACTCAAATCAATAGAATTAGAAATGAAAAAAGAGAAGTAACAACTGACACTGCAGAAATACAAAGGATCATGAGAGATTACTAAAAGCAATTATATGCCAATAAAATGGACAACCTGGAAGAAATGGACAAATTCTTAGAAAAGCACAACCTTCCGAGACTGAACCAGGAAGAAATAGAAAATATAAACAGACCAATTACAAGCATTGAAATTGAAACTGTTAATAAAAACGTTCCAACAAAAAACCCAGGACCAGGTGGCTTCACAGGTGAATCTTATCAAACATTTAGAGAAGAGCTAACACCTATCCTTCTTAAACTCTTCCACAGTAAAGTAGAGGGAGGAACACTCCCAAACTCATTCTATGAGACCACCATCACCCTAATACCAAGACCAGACAAAGATGTCACAAAGAAAGACAACTACAGGCCAATATCACTGATGAACATAGATGCAAAAATCCTCAACAAAATACTAGCAAACAGAATCCAACAGCACATTAAAAGGATCACACACAATGATCAAGTGGGGTTTATCCTAGGAATGCAAGGGTTCGTCAATATATGAAAATCAATCAAAATGATAAACCATATAAAAATTTTGAAGGAGAAAAAACATATGATCATCTCAATAGATGCAGAAAAAGCTTTTGACAAAATTCAACACCCACTGATGATAAAAACCCTCAAGAACATAGGCATAGAGGGAACTTACCTCAACATAATAAGGGCCATATATGACAAACTCACAGCCAACATCATTCTCAATGTTGAAAAACTGAAACCATTTCCACTAAGATCAGGAACAAGACAAGGCTGTCCATTCTCACCACTCTTATTCAACATAGTTTTGGAAGTTTTAGCCACAGCAATCAGAGAAGTTAAAGAAATAAAAGGAATTCAAATCAGAAAAGAAGAAGTAAAGCTATCACTGTTTGCACATGACATGATGCTATATGTAGAGAATCTTAAAGACACTACCAGAAAACTACTAGAGCTGATCAATGAATTTAGTAAAGTAGCAGGATACAAAATAAACGCACAGAAATCTCTTGCATTCCTATACACTAATGATGAAAATTCTGAAAGAGAAATTAAGGATACACTCCTGTTTACCATTGCAAAATAAGAATAAAATAGCTCAGAATAAACCTACCTAAGGAGACAAAAGACCTGTATGCAGAAAACTATAAGACACTGATGAAAGAAATTAAAGTTGATACAAATAGATGGAGATATATACCATGTTCTTGGATTGGAAGAATCAACATTGTGAAAACGACTCTACTACCCAAAGCAATCTACAGATTCAATGCAATCCCTATCAAACTGCCACTGGCATATTTCACAGAACTAGAACAAAAAAATTCACAATTTGTATGGAAACACAAAAGACCCCGAATAGCTAAAGCAATCTTGAGAATGAAAAACAGAGCTGGAGGAAACAGGCTCCCTGACTTCAGACTATACTACAAAGCTACAGTAATCAAGACAGTATGGTACTGGCACAAAAATAGAAATATAGATCAAAGAGACAGGATAGAAAGCCCAGAGATAAACTCATGCACATATGGTCACCTTATTATTATTATTTTTTTTGTGGTACATGGGCCTCTCACTGTTGTGGACTCTCCCGTTGCAGAACACAGGCTCCAGATGCACAGGCTCAGCAGCCATGGCTCACGGGCCTAGCCACTCCGTGGCATGTGGGATCTTCCCGGACCAGGGCACGAACCCGTGTCCCCTGACTCGGCAGGTGGACTCTCAACCACTGCACCACCACAGAAGCCCAGGCACCTTATTTTTGATGAAGGAGGCAAGTGTATACAATGGAGAAAAGACAGCCTCTTCAACAAGTGGTGCTGGGAAAACTTGACAGCTACATGTAAAAGAATGAAATTAGATCACTCCCTAACACCATCCACAAAAATAAGCTCAAAATGGATTAAAAACTTAAATGTAAGGTCAGACACTATAAAACTCTTAGCAGAAAACATAAGCAGAACACTCTATGTCATAAATCACAGCAAGATCCTTTTTGACCCATCTCCTAGAGAAATGCAATTAAAAACAAAAATAACAAATGGGACCTAATGAAACGTAAAAGCTTTTGCACAACAAAGGAGAAACTAAACAAGACGAAAAGACAACCCTCAGAATGGGAGAAAATATTTGCAAATGAAGCAACTGACAAAGGCTTAATCTCCAAAATTTACAAGCAGCTCATGCAGCTCAATATCAAAAAAACAAACAACCCAATCCAAAAATGGGCCGAAGACCTCAATAAACATTTCTGCAAAGAAGATATACAGATTGCCAACAAACATGAAAGAATGCTCAACATCACTAATCATTAGAGAAATGCAAATCAAAACTACAATGAGTTATCACCTCACCCTGGTCAGAATGGCCATCATCAAAAAATCTACAAACAATAAATGCTGGAGAGGGTGTGGAGAAAGGGGAACCCTCTTGAACTGTTAGTGGGATTTTACACTGATACAGCCACTATGGTGAACAGTATGGAGGTTCCTTAAAAAACTACAAATAGAAATACCATACTACCCAGCAATCCCACCACTGGACATATACCCTGAGAAAACCATAATTCAAAAAGAGTCATAAAGAGTCATTGTGGTACTCTTTTTTGAAAACCATAATTCAAAAAGAGTCATTGTGGTACTCTTTTTGTGGTATAAAAAGAGTACCACAATGTTCATTGCAGCTCTATTTACAATAGCCAGGACATGGAAACAACCTAACTGTCCATTGACAGATGAATGGGTAAAGAAGATGTGGCACATATATACATTGGAGTATTACTCAACCATAAAAAGAAATGAAAGTGAGTTATTTGTAGTGAGGTGGAATGACCTAGAGTCTGTCATACAGAGTGAAGTAAGTCAGAAAGAGAAAAAGAAATACCATATGCTAACACATATATATGGAATCTAAAAAAAAATAAAAAATGGTTCTGAAGAACCGAGGGCAGGACAGGAATAAAGATGAAAACATATAGAATGGACTTGAGGACACGGGGAGGGGGAAGGGTAAGCTGGGGCGAAGTAAGAGTGTGTCATGGACATATATACACTACCAAATGTAAAATAGATAGCTAGTGGGAAGCAGCTGCATAGCACAGGGAGATCAGCTCGGTGCTTTGTGACCAACTAAAGGGGTGGGATAGGGAGGGTGGGAGGAGAGAGGCCCAAGAGGGAGGAGTTATGGGGATATATGTACATGTATAGCTGATTCACTTTGTTATAAAGCAGAAACTAACACACTATTGTAAAGCAATTATACTCCAATAAAGATGTTAAAATTAATTAATTAAAATAAAACTAGGTGCTGTTTAGTAAAATGTTTAGTACGATGTTTAGCACCATCTAGTTTTTCCATTGCTCTTCCCCCATTCCTGTGAATTTGTCTTCCAATGCCCAGGATGTCCTGGGTTAGGAGTCCTTACAGGAAAAGGAGTAAAGTCCTGGAGGAAAAGCCAGGTGACTGGTACCTCTTCTATGTCAGGTATCAAAATACTGACGCTTGAGCATAGAGTTCTTGCGGGTGATTTTTCCAAGGCACTTCCTACTCCACCTCCCACCAATGACTGAATTGCACTTTTCCTGACAAGGTGACCACCCTGCCTGCATGACACCCTCAGTCCCTGCCCTTGACAATACACCCACAGCCTCTTTCTGCTAGGGTCCATTTGGCCCGTTGGGGACTTAAAGCCCAATTTCCGTCCTGAAGCAAACTTGGTCACCAGTAACTAGCTCTTCTTTCTCTGGTACATAATAAAAATAATGGCTGTCCCTATTGCAGATCTACCCTCTTGTCCAGCTCTGTAACCAGAGAATATCAGGTTACCACTGATATTCTCCCTTCTTCTGGCTTTTCCAGGCAAAAAGCAAGCACAAGTCTTTTCATAGCTACATATCAGATTCTCATGAGAACACTCCCATGCTACTGTGACAGCATGGGATCGACCTACATCTCAGCAAAAGTCTACATGGGAATGAAGAGGCCAGTCACCATTTTGAAAAGAAAAACTGTTTTGAAAAAAAATCCCAAGTGTTTATGAATCATTCTTCTGGTTTCCCCTCTCATTGAACCTGGGGGTAGGGAAAAGGAGAGGGAGAAATATCTGGTTCTTTCCCTCACCTTTAGAGGACAGAAAGCACAAATAGCACTTTCTTCTCCTCTGTATTTTCATTACAAAAAAAAAACAAAACAAAAACACACTTTTAAAATTTCAATTTCTAGCCTTTTCTTATACACAGAGAAGATGGGTACGGGTGCTGGTGGTCAGAAAGCCAGTTTCCGGAGCTCTTGCTAAATCTCATGGGGAATGTGTGAAGCAGCCCTCATTATAACACAGGATTTCTTGTCACCAATTATCTTTAGCTTTAGGTCATTAGACAAATTCAGACATGAAGAAAAGTTCCACTTGAAATTCTGTGACATGTGCTGGATTTCTGAGATAAAAAGCTGGGTAGGAGTAAGATGTATTCTATGTCCCCCAGGAAATCATAGGCAAGTGGAGAACACAGCCAGGTAAACAAATCATCTCAGCACACTGTAGTTAAAACCAAGTCACATAGAGATTCATCTCTTAAAGAATCCACAGTCTGATAGAAAATAAATCAAGAGTATGAACACTTAGAGCACAGAATGTAAGGTGCTATGTGAGAAAAAAATGACAGGTCAGAATGACCCCTCAGAGAACAGCCCCCGACTCCTCACTCATTACAGTCATCTGTACTACTTTTAATATTTGTTTTATACAATGTTCAGTAATTGCTTTATTTAATTCCATGCCTTTGTAACTGCTGTCTCATTTTTGTTTTTTTTAAGGCAATCACCATTTAATGTCTTACTAGAAATTAGCTGTACTTTTTGTAAAGCCCTTATGTTTCTCTATCTATAGGCCACTGAATTTTACTTGGGGCATGATTGGCTTAAATAAAACATGTAATTCCAGTAATATATGCAGAGAAATAAATGTACACATCTATGTATATATTCATATTTATGTAGCTATACACAAAGAGTATGATTTGCCAGTGTAATTGCCAGCTCTTAGGTTATCTATCTGCCCATAAGTAATTATAAAAATTAGAAATTCCTACTTCTATATTTACCCAAGTTAAAGAATATAATTAGCAAGTTAAATGTAATTAAACTTCTATGACTTTAGTATAAAGATTGGTATGAAACAGGAACAAGTTGGATCCAATGACATGGAATTTCCAGGAAATATATAATTTTCCTGTATTCCTACCTCCCTTCTTTGTATTCTTGCCCTCACCTCTCTTCCCAGCAGTGATTCAAATATTAAATAACCGGAATAATTTTCAAGGAAAACAAAGTATACAGTAGATGCACTGGTGAGATTTTGACCAAGTATCACTCACTACCATTCAGTAGTATTAGATTTTCAAACCAACAATAAATGAGGTAATTTAAAAAAAAAAAAAAAAAAGATGGAGAATTAAAACACTGGGCTCATGCCCACCTGAGAGCCTTCTCATATGAGCCAATTGTGAATCAATAAACAGCTGGATTTATCCACATACATACATAAATTTGGCATGCATTATTAAACCAAATTATTTTCCAATCCACACATTACTTAAGATTTTAAAAAGATAAACAATGTATAAACTTACTTCTTTTTAAGTGCCAATAGGCCAAAAAAAAGGGCAATGGCATGACAAAAAATATTTTTCATCATGTTTATTACATATACCAGGTACTATTCTAAATGTTATATATTTTAAAATAATCTTATTTAACAAACCCTTTTCTAGTGCTTACTATGTATAGGACATGGTTTTAAGCCACTTTATACACATTAGTTTATTCAATTCTCATAACCACCCTAGAAGTTGAATAATATTATTCTTACTTTACCAGTTGGGAAACTGAGGAACTGTTGAGATGTGGTGGAATTGGGATTTAACCCCCAGGTCTTCTGGCTTCATCAGGTTACCTTCATCATGAAAGAAAGTGAAAACAAGTTTCACTCCATTCACGCACCTCATATTCGGCCAAGCCAGGATTTGCACTTGGTTCTATTTGCTATCACTGTTCATCATACTAGTGTGCAATAGTAAATGCACAAATTCAGATCAAACCAATTAACTGGATGAAAAGAGAGTACATCCTCAGTTTGAATTTAGCAAAAGTTAGCATATGTCAAGCTCCAACTACATGTGTGCTAGGTTTGAGGAATACAGAAAAGAAACTGAGAGGCTCCCAAATTTTTCCAGCAGTGAACATGATGATTTACATTGGTAGATATATAATTTATGTTTCCTACATAAACATACAATTAATTAAAAAATATTACCTCCCCTAAAGGCACTGAATTTGAAGGAGGAGGGCTTAATAAAGAGAATGAGAATCTAATCTGTCTTGGGCAGGAATAGGGACAGAGGTTGCTTTAAGAGGGAGTGAGAATCAATCTGAGATTCAATGGATAAAAAATACAGCAAAAAAAGACAAGAACTACATGACCATTCTAGTGTATAAAGTAGTATGCTTCCATTGTTGAATCTTGCTTTTTTCAGTAATCTATTACTGTTTAACAAACATTCCTAAAATTAATGGCTTAAAACAACAATTTATTATTAGCTCTCATGGTTCTTGGGATGGACACGTAAGCTGGGAAATTTTTCTGACTACAAGCATTGTCACCTTGGTGGTATTCAGCAGGTGGACAGGCTGGTCTAGTGGATAGAAACCATCTCTGGCACCTTGGCAGGAATGACCCAAATGCTGGACTCAGCTCAGATGTTGACAAAGGGCCTACATGATGATGGGCTTGGTTTGGGGTGGGGGATTGTCAAATTTCTTACATGGCAGTTCAGGGCTAACAGAGTGAGCATTCCTGGGAAGAAACTACCAGACTTCTTACAACCTAAACTTGGAATGTCCAGCTGCCACTTCATTCACATCTTATTAGTTGAATAAGTCACTTAGACCAACCTAAGGGGAGTAGAATTAGACTGCATCCCTCAAAGAATTTACAGCTGTCTTTAATCTACCACACTCTTGTAGCCCTTTGAGCTTCAAGTCAAAATAGGTTTCAAATTACAAACCAACACACGCTCTCTGTGCTAAAATTCTGATTAAGTTTGAAGACCTAATACCATTCTGACAAACACCCATGCAAATCCAAGCACAACCTCAAACATAAATGCAAAAAATTCTGTCTCTTCACTTTGATGGATAAAGAATTGCTAGATTGTAATTAGCATAACAATAAAGACAGTAAAAATAAAAAGATAGGTGATAAATGCCGTTTCCCAGCTATTGAGGGTCAGGCACCCTCTGGATTCAGCCCTTACCACACTCAAGCCCAAATGGAGAGGTGAGAATTTGATACCCGCAAGAAAAATTGTTAGATTGGTGTTTTTCTCCTGTTGGTAGACCAGGAGGGGAAACATCCTGTTCCGTTTACATGAGAAAAAATGGTCTGAAACTTCCCCTCCTCTTTTATCTCCCTATTTTTCCCCACCACCTCAAAATAAACCCCACTAAATTCAAGCCATGTTTGTGGATCCTAAAAGGAAATTTCTCTTAGTAGCCAATAAATAGTAGTAGGTTTTGCTTCTTGTACATGTGCAGTGTGCCCTGCTGAGTGGTTCACTTCATTTGGCAATTCTGGGAGACTGGTAATGAATTTCCCTGACAGATACATCCCTGCTCAGATCAGATCAGGGAAATGAGCTCTTTGGAGCACAGGCTTGTATGGAATTATAACAGTATGTGTTCACTGACCCCCAAGCTGAAAGAATGTTTCATTCCAATACTCTGAAATGAAAACTGATAGTCTCTGTTGTTTTCATTGCTTAAACTGCACATTATTATGAGGGACTTTATTTTAAATTAACTTGAGTGGTAGCATGGCTTTCCATGAAAAAAAATAAATAAAATGTCCCATATTTTGTTAGCAGCACATTGGTAACCTGAAAACAATTTCTTTTTGACAGACAAGGAAACAAAATCCTGACTTTAAGAGGTACTAACAATAATATCCCTCTCTCTCTCTCTCTCTGAAACACACACACACACACACACACACACACACACACACACACACATCCTTTCTCTCTACTGTTCCTCTATGTAATTGAATAAAAGTAATAAATTCTCTCACTTGTCTCTCTGGTCTAACACCTTTAGAAAAAGACTGTGAAATCTTACTTTGGACTGAATTGGAGTTAACTGTCAAAGATTTCTGCCCGAGGTTGGGTTCTCTTTGAATTTTAATATCCCTTGGACACAGTACTTGCAACCAAAATAGTCTCCAGAATCAGAGCCCAGGGATTGGCCAGCCTATGTCTGACCTTTCCGGCAGATGTTTGTAAATGGAACGAATTGCTTTTCCCAGCCCAAACTGCGTAATCTTTGGTTAGGGCTGTTTTCCATGCATACACTTAGGCTGTGGCTTGTGCCGCTGGGTGTCGGTAATAAGATACACACAGACCCCAGGTCACTGACTATACCCAGCTGGATCAAGAATGATCATTTTTAATCTTGAGGTGAAAGCTTGATACATTAGGGAAATTAGTTGATCTAGTCAGCAAGATTTTTCTTTTCTTGCTAAAGCCCAAATTGTGATCTGGACAACCACTTGGCATGCTCAGCAGAAGAAACACAGAGAAATAATTCAATTCTGATTTGGCCAAAATGCCAGCTGGCCAGCACAACTACAAATATGTTTCGTTGAGTGATGTCAGTGATGTAACAAGGTGAGCCCACATCTGGTTATTTAAAGAGGATAACCTGCCATCAGGCAAAAAGAGAGCATGGGAATATTCCCCCCTGAATGCCCTATTTGCCCCAGCAATTTCATATAAGTGGGAAACTTGGGGAAACAGGCTCTTATAGCAATGTGGGAAACAGTGTTCAGGGACTGAGAGCCTTCTGCTTATTTTAAGAAACATGATATCATGTTTCAGGGTTCTTGAAGAGTGCATTGGCTGATCTCCTCTTGGGTTGGCCAAAAAGTTTGTTTGGGTTTTTCCCTAAGAAGTGACAGAAAAACCTGAATGAACTTCTTGGCCAATCCAATACAAGCAAAAAATGAAAACAAAATTTATAAGTGAACATACAGAACCAGTGATTTACAGATATCCTCTTGATAGGACACCTTGGAGCTGTGATGTCCCACTTTGCCCTGGTGTTCCTCTTGAGAGGTGAGGGACCCAATGACTAATGTGTCTCACAAACAACTGGGGACTCTTAATGGAGCAGAAAGTTTAGCACAATGAAGGAGTTGAGACTGTACAGATCAGCTGACCTGGGTTTGACTTTCATGTATAAATTTATAAATTAGAGCAACTTTAGTTTCTTCATCTTTAGAATTGGGGGAACAATAATTACATTGCAGGGATCATTTGATCATTAAATCAATGATATAATAAAGTGCCTATGAGAGTCTCCAGCATTTAACAGTGTCCACTTATTATGTCATTACTCTCCCCACAATTTTCCCAGATTGGGGCAGAGACGAATAAGGAGATTTGTCTAGAATCTTTGTTAACTCTCCAGGGAAGACAGAGCCAGACTTGAGTTCAGCATGAAGATAGAACTACAGCAGAAGAAAATGTGGCAAAAAAAAAAAAAAAAAAAAAACCTCAAGGGGATTTGTTACAATTTGGAATGATAGAGCACATCTGTGGGGAGGAAGCACACAGGGAAATCAGGATTAGATGCCCATATTCACAAAAAAAGGTACCTGACCCAAACAATGGGATTTCTTGTAATTGGCAAAAGATCCAAGGGGTTGTGAGGGGCAAGGAGATCTGGACTTGCTTCTGTCATGATGATAAGTGGTTACAGGTGCAAAACTCTAATGCTCCTCAGCTAAGTTTGAAATGATTTACTCATAATTTTATTTAAAGTATTTTGTCATATTTTCTCTTTTGGAGCACTCCAAGTCTTTTTGCCTATTTCACTTAAAAGGTGTAAAGCATTCCAGGAGGGATGGGGAATAAAAGGGCTGATATTTATGTTGCAGTGATTAAACTTTTTCCCCTAAACTCACACCCAAGAACTTGTCTACAGGCCAGTTTGCATTTTGGCCACATTTTAAGGACTTGGCTACAACAGGCACTGTGCAAACTCACACCACATGTGGTACTAATTGGCGCTGTTGGCAATTTAGGAAGAAAGGCTGGGGATGGAGTGGGCATGGAAGCCTAACAATGCTTCACACAATGGTTCTCAACAGGAGTTAGAAATTAGAACTGTGCAGGGAAGGATGGGCCTGTGCAGCAAAGTCAATGAGCTGAATCTCTCAGCACTTTGCAAAAGCAACCAAAAAGAAAGGCAGGGAAAAGATTTGAACTAGATACTGTATTTGGTATCAAACTTTTGAAATAGACTAAGGAAAACTTGCTCACTTAAAATGTACAGTCAAGGAGTATGAATGCACAGATGGAGGAAGGAAGCAGGGTCAAACAGGTGCCTCGGACTACATGGAGACGCAGCTACTGCTTGGGGCCAGTAAAACTGCTTCCAGGTCAATTTCTCCATCTGCAAAGTAGTCATGCGCTGGGCTTTCATAGCATTTGCCTCCAATCAGCTGAAGGGAACAGGGAGCTAATTTGTAGTTTGTTAAAGTGTTTTGATTTTGCAAACTTCAAACCCAAACACAGGGATCTCTCATAACATCTCAGTGATGGGTCTCTGGAGGCATGAGGAGAGCAGCAGTGATGTTGGGGATAATTATTCCCCTAGACAACTGTGTTAGTCCAGCTCTTCTAGGTTATAAGAAACAGAATTTGCAAGAAACTGAATGGAGCCCCAGGGAACTGGAGTTAAATTGTAGCGATACACTGGGGAGGATTGGAAACACAGAGCTGCCTCAGTAGCCACATCTAAAAGCTCATGGAACTGGACAGTTTTGTTTCCTTAAGTCAAGATACAACAGCAGCTTTGGTTTCCCAGTAGCAATTATAATAATCTTAAAACTTAGCTGCTCTCTTTCTTCTTTCACTGTGCCTATGTGTGCTTCCTTCCTGTCAGGGCGCAGTAAAGCCAAAGAAAGTTCCCTGATCTGACCCTACCAAGTTCTTTACAGAAGTTTCAGCTCTCTTTTCCCTAAATAGGAATGCAATTTCAAGGACTTGAAATGACAAGTGCACCTTTGCATTTTCTTCCCTCCCATCCACACCCTCTTGTTTTCCCTCTCTCTCTACTATAAGGCTTACCCTAACAATTTGCCAGGCCTGAGACAAGGGTATCACTAGACACCCCTTGACTTCACCTCTTCCCTTCCCACCTCCAGTTCTGCTCCTCAGCATGAAGGATGTCTGCCCATGTGTGTGAACACCCATCCCCTAAAATCCATGCTCCATTCACTCCCATACACCTGCTCCTCCCAGAGGCTATAATGACTATACGTCTGGGCCTTCAAGAGGCCTGTGCAGGACCAGAAGTAGTTTCAGGGACATTGGGTCAGGCAATTTTAGGGCTGCAAGCAATTTAATATGACCTAGAAGAGACCCCTTGTACCCACACACTTCTTGTCCTATGGGACAAAGCTAAGGAGAGCCAGGGTACAGAGTCATCTAAAGTGTAGGACTTTGGGAAGGGCCCTGTATTGCCTGGGCCTAAGACAACCTATTTTGCTTCCTTATCCCTTCTGTAACTCTGTCTTAAAATTACTACGACTACAAATACAACTGCTACTACTACTATATGAAAAATGAACGGGAAATGATGTTAAATACAAGGAATCTCTTTGAGAAAAAAATGAGGTGGTCTCTTTACACAGTACTGGAGGCTGGGAAGTCCAAGATCAAGACACCAGCAGGTTTGTGTCTGGTGAGAACATGTTTCCTGGTTTGTAGATGGATTCTTTCTTGCTATATCCTCACTTGATGAGGAGAGAGAGAAAGAGAAAGCAAACTCTTTCATGGCTCTTCTTATAAGGGCACTAATTCCATTTATGAGCATTCCATCCACATGATCAAACTACCTCCCAAACACCCCACCTCCAAATACCATCACATTGGGGATTAGGTTTCAACATAAGAGTTGGGAAGAAAGAAACTTTTAATCCACAGCACAAGCCAAACCTGTTCTGAGCAGTAGAAACAGTAAGTGGACAAGAGGCAATGGTCATCAATACTTAAAGCAGCAGGTGTGAAAGTGAACAACACGAGGGAGAGATGTAAATGGAGGTACCAGAATGCATTCCCACAAAAATCAGTGCCAGAGCCATCCCCAAGATTAGCTGTGGATTATTCAAACCAGAGTTAAACTTTGTGAGTCCCTTTCAGAATTTGGTTTCCTGATTTCTAAGCATCCCCACTCAGTTAGATATTCATACTGAGGTTGGTCCTGGGCTGTGAAGTGCAGGCAACACAATGGCTGAAAACTGCAGGGATTTAGTAAGCTAGAATAACCTCCTTCCTTTGCCAGTCACCCGTCTTGTCAGTTTTCCCATATCACACAGGGGGGTCTACCTTCATTTTTCAGAGTTGGAAATTAAATTTTAGGGAAGTTCAGGAAGTTAATCAGGTCATAGAGTTAAGAATATGGTAAAGTTTGTGATCTAAATCCATGTTTTACTGACTCTCAAAGCCACAAGGATTTACTCAGAAAACATGTTACACTAACCCAATACTTGTCTCTATGGCTTCCTCTTAATTAACAAATAAGTAAATAAGAGCATAAACTCAGGAAATGGCAGAAGCAGCATTTGAATAAGGGTTTCTCACCTCCTTACACCGTTTCTTCTTGTTTTTAAATTTTTCAACACAAATAGAATCTTTTCTATTAGTCAGGTAAAGAACACGTGAAAAGGATAAAAAGCATTGCTTCCAAATCAATGCTTTAAAAAATCTTATATCTCTTCCATGCTCTCTTTTCCCTTGTCCTTACAGTCGCCAAAATTTAAGGGAAGTCATTGTGCTGCTGTTAATATAATATGTCCCCAAAGCTAAAAATTGTACTGAAAGTTGACCAGCCCCCAGGTAGTTTAGCGTGACTAGGTGAGCTAATTCAGGCCACTGAGACCTAGGCAAGAGTCTACTTGGTTGGGGGTTGGGGTGGTAGTCATTTTGGGAATTCTATAGATTTCCTAAAGAAAGCAGACAGATGTGTCTGGCATAGATTTTTAAGGCTTCTTCCTTAAGTTTCTTCCATTTTTCTACTTCAAGCTGTAGCATAACTATAAAATGACAAGCATGCGGAAAAAATTCACTCCATTACAAATGTAAAAGAGAAATAATAAAAATAAAATATGGTAGCCCTGGTAGCATGATTAAGCTATCCCTAGTAACCTAGTAACCACTTACCCCTAAACTTCTTGTTATGTGGAAAAGAACGGATTAGTTTGTTACTTTAAGCTGAGTTTCTTATATGCTTTTGATTGCATCCCCAATTATATCAATCCCATGTTCAATCCGAGCATGTCATTCAAGCTGTTTCTCACTGTCCCCCAACCACAGCTTGCTCATCCCTGTGCCTTTGCTCCAGCTAATTTCCCAGTGTGAGATGGCTGCCCCTTCTCTTTTGACTTATCCAAATTTATATTGTGTAAGCACAGGCCATGTTCAACCTCCACAAAAGAGGTAAGAAGCGGTTAACTGCTCAGGTTTCAGAGTTAAAAGTCATGGGTTCAAATCCAGAAACTGTATTGCTAGCTGTATAACTATGAGCAATTCACTTTAGCTATATGGGCCTTAGTTTACTCACCTGTAAAATGGGGATAATATTTTAAATCTCATAAGATTCCTGTGCACATTAAACTAGATTACTTAAAGAACCTATCAAAGGCCATGATTTCAAGTGTAGAAAATGCTCTTATAAGTTTAAAGTCTATAATTAACTTTTTGCCAGAGTCCTTTCATCTTTCTTGTCACTGATATCCTGCCAGATTTCTTATTGGTTAGTGCAATGTCACCAAATACTGGATACTTTATCTAATGTTGATTTCAAATGGGTTATCTTGTCTTTATCAAAATATTTTGTCTTAAGATCCAAGAACTTATTTTTTTTATTTTCTATTTGTAAGGTTTACATGGAATTTGCAGTTCAAAACCAACAGTGCATGTTCATTATTAATACTTCAGGCAGTGTTCTAAGTGATTTGTGTATCACCTCTTAATCCCCAGAATCTGATGAGGTAGGTATGATTATTATTATCTTCCTATTGCAATGGAGTCATGTACACTGGGGACCTCATCATTTGCCCAAGGTCACAGAGATGGGAAGGGAGGGCTAGATTGCAATTCACACTCACCCCATCTAACTCTGAAGCCTATCCTTTTCAATGTTCTGCTCTCTCATCCCTAATAATAACTCATGCAAGGTCAGCCAAATACCAAAGGGTCACCAACCAATACCTGTTTACTGAACATGATTAACTGCTGGTAAGTGAGCCATTCCTCTTTCTCATTTCCACATTGGCACAAAAAGTAGATTAAAACAATCTGTCTTATAAAGTCATTGTACTTACTTCATTCTGTTCCTATCAGAGTGCACTATTTTCTTCCACTAGTCTCTGAGTACCAGGTACATCATTTTTATCTCTTAATACCCAGGACATAGCACCATTCTTGAAACACAAAATATCTCAAACAACTGTGGAATAAAATAGTACTGGAGATAGAAGTTTCATTCAAAAAAAAAAAATAGCACAAAGACTAGATTATATCAATTTACTTCCTGAAACAAAGTTGGTACTTCAAATAAGTAGCCTAGATAGAAAAGTATAAAATTTACATTGTTCATATTAATAATTTAACATAAACTCAACTTTACATTTTCTAAGTTACATATTTGATTTGAAAATTTGCATCCATTTAAAAAAAAAACTAAGTTGAAATGACTACCATCTCATTTCCATAATCTATATGATGCCGAACTACCCATTAATTCAGGCAAAAGTCATTGTACATTGACTTGGAACAAAAAAATAGGAAATATAATTCCTTTTGTAGAAATGTTATCTTAAGGTAATGTCGCAACAAAACCAATAATAAAAATTAATACGTAAATGTAAGTATAGCTTCAAACAAGGAAGAATTATACTAAGATATAGACACAGTCATTAATTAAAGGGAGGAGTTTTCCAATCTAGAATCTCTCCCTAGAGTTTGTGCCAAATCTCAGAAATTCCAGCTGAGGAGCCCCAAGCTGAAAGACCACGGGCAACTCCTTTCTTCATGTGACAAGCTTTTGCTCCTATCACTGTACAGACCACCCCTCAGACAGCTGGACCTGCTAAGAACAGGAAGCAGTGGGGAATTGGTGTTTTTTTCTCTGCTACAAAATCCATGCCCAAAATAGGTGAATATGGATGCATAGGAATGCTTTTATTTTCAATCGCCCAGGGTGACCTTCAGCAGAAACAAAAACAGAAATGTTTCTCTCCTCCTAAAGGAGATCATGTCTTCCTGAGATAACATATATGGAAGCACTTTAAAACTCAAGTATTCATTGTATGAAGAAGTGTCACTCTTGATAGTGAGACAGTGGTTTTTATTTGCAGTGAGAAATGCCTGAAAGGGCCATATATCTAGAGGTTAATATAAAAATACTTAATCCAGGAACTTTTCTGAGTAACATATTCTCATTCCACCTCTCTCACTCACCCCATGCCTCCTGCCACCATCAGATTCTTAGAAGCAAGTGTCCTACAATCCCAAAACATACCTAGGTTGGTTGTCTAGAAGGCAGTCCCCCAAAAGGCAATTCTCCAATAATGCAACTGATCACTTATTCATCTACCAGATAAAAGTATAAACATGCAAACTAAAAACTCATTTGAGTGGTTTATAATTTTCAGTTTTAAAAATATATACAACCTCCAGTGCTCAATACAATTTTTAAAAAAAATGGTTTCCTATATGCCAGAGAAATTCAGACACCAAATATATATAACAAATTAAATTTTAAAATTGGTTGAGAACTCATACTCTATCCCCCCGAGTAGACCCCCTTCTTTCCCATCTTTCTTTTTCTGAATTACCACAGTCCCTATATATCAACAAGGGAGATTCTTGTCACATTCACTTAAATTAGTATTATTTGTGAAATAGCATTCTCTCACCCACTTTACTGAAAAAACTTGAAGGCAGGAACTTTGTGTTACTATCTGAATTATTCTCAGTGACCAGCAATGTGTTATGGCCAAAAAATCCTCCCAGGTATATATGTAAGCACTTAATTGTTTTTCTGAATGTTGAAGGCTACTAACTATCCTGCAGGATCAGAATTTTCTAAGCTAGAAGAAATAAGAATTTCTCTATTCTGCCAAATTGAATCCCTAGCTCTTTCTTTTTTTTAAAGTGTTATATTCTTCTATTATAATAAATCATTGCCAACAAGACTGGGCACTTAAGAATGAAACTGGGGTGCAATGAACAGCAGAGAAAGAAATAAGAAGCTCTATTTATGGGAAGCGAAATACTAATGTAAATTTGATTATTTGAATGGCTGTAGGTATTATTATAATTCACTTAAAGTATATATTAAACTCTGGTATAATGGAAAAATAGAAACAGTTTATCAAACACATGGGCACAGGCTTAGAAAGATTCTAATTCATGTTATCAAATTACATATTGTCATCACTAACAAACAAATCTGGCTTTTTATCATTATCTATAACTTCAGGTGGTATATCTGCATGGTCCCAAAGCATCCAAATAAAAGGAAATTCGGATCAGTCACCAATCCAGAATGATAGTTTACTCAGCACGAAACATCTGTATATTTGAAACTCTCCAAATCGTTTATTTTTGTTTCTGTTTTTATCCAGATGGTGGTACATTTTATACTTGTCAAACAAAGGAGTTGCACAGTCTAGTGAGTTTACAAATGAAGATAATAACATAGGGTTAGAGAATGAGAATGTGAGATTTGTATAAATGATATTATGAGTAGACAAATTTAAAGCACCGTCTAGAGCCTCAGATTATCAGGAACTCTAAATCTGGAATTTCATCAGTATTCTTCACTCCTTTTTGCCCTGATAGCACATCTAATGCCTTGAATCCTTGTCTTTGCTCAGGGACCATTTTTAACTTCCCTTACCCTTGTGTATCAGTTTTCTATGCTGTGTAATAGATTACTACAAACCTAACAGCTTAAAAGAGCATGTCTATTATTTCACAGGTTCTGTAAGTCAGGAGTCTAGATACATCTTACTTGGGTGCTATGCTCAGGGTCTCACAGAGCTGAAACTAGATGTTGGCTGAGCTATGTTCTTATCTGGATGCTTGATTAGGAGAGCATCTGCTTCCAAGCTCCCTTAGTTTGTTAGCAGAATTCATTTCCTTTCTGCTTTAGAATTCAAGATGTCTTGTTTTTTTCAAAGCCAGCAACAGCGGGAGTCTCTAACTTCAGAGGAGGACTTGCCTGATTAGGTCAGGGCCACCCAGAATAATCTCCCTTTTGACTAACTCAGAGTCAAATGATTAGAGGCCTTAATCACATCTAAAAAATCCTCTTCACTTGTATCATATTCTACCAGCTCGAAGCAAATTGCAGATTCCTTCCATCCTCCAGGGGAAGGAATTATACAAGATTATACACACTGGAGGGGTAGGAATCTTGGAGGTCATCTCAAAATACCGCCTACCGCATATTGTCAAGTCAAGGGTTTGCCACTGTCATGACCACCACCAGTCACCTCCTCATAGATAGCAGTGACAATAGCAATGAAGCAAAATTTAGATTGTTTAAAAACGGGTTTTGTCTTTGAAGTTCTTGGCACAAATCATACAGCTGAAGGACCACAATTTAGGAGGATTCTTTGGATGGCAGTGGTGTTAGAGGATGAGGTAGAGAACTTCTCAAACTTATTATAGAGGGCAGGCTACTCACTGGGACATATTTAACGCCAGGTGTGGGAGGTGGGCTGGGTGAAATACCCTGCCAAGGACTTGATGCATCTGGGTTTCTGCTTCCATCAGTGCAATGACAGTAGGTTTTATTTCCCACTTCCAACTAAAAGAACAGAACAGGAGGGTGTGGTATCATGTAGCAGTTTGCAATTTTCAATGCTTGATCTTCAAGATGCTTCATTTCTAAATATGTCTGTGTGTATCTGTGTGTGTGTGAGTCTTACATTCTGAAACCAGGATTTCATTGTGGATTCAAAAGGGAATATTTACACACTACAATTCATTAAGTGATATATTTCTAACAGTAAAAACAACAAAAAACACATTCATTTTTTCACTCAGTCTACACTGTCGTGCTTTTCTAGAACTTTATAAGCTCCTCAGCTTCACTGAGAGTTTGCCAGTAAATTCTGAAGCTTAAGGAATTCGTTTTGTTTTCCGCAACTGACCAAAACATTCTTAGGAACAACAAGAATGATGGCACAATTATTTCTAGAAATTGTATTTATTGCAATTATTTCTAGAAATTGTAAAAGAGGGAATCAACTGGATGTGAACTTGCCTGGGCTTCTTCCTCAATGAACCACAGAAGTATGCAAGGTTGTTCAGCCACACTGACCCTTTCATTCAAATCAAGAAAAAATAGTTTATAGTTTTCATCTTTACCTTTTGCACTATAAACCTCTCCCTGGGGACAAGCAGTGGAGTAATCTCATACCTCTCTATTCTCTTTCCAATTTTATTGTAATGGTGTAAACTGCATCCAGCTTCCCTCAGGACCATGTGGATGCTGTACACACTTTCTAACAACCTGTGAATGCTTGAATTGTCCACATTAAAAATAAGAAAAAACAATTACTTGAAATTACACCAAGATGTAGGGCATCAAATAATGATTTTTTGGCTTAATAATGCAGTGATGTAGTAACTTGGAAAATATTTATTGAGCCACAATGACCACATGCTAAGCAGTGCTTTGAAAACCAGTCATAGCAAAGATAAGCTAAAAAAGTTCTTGACCTCCTGCCCTCAGAGAGCTTACATTCTAGGTATAACAGCATGGAAGGTGGTGATAAGTACAGAGCCAAGAAGTAGAAAGTAGAAGGAAGACTATTATTTAGACAGGGTAGTTAGAAAAGGTCTCTTCTACAGAGGTGACCTGCAATACATTCACTTGTTTATTCATTACCTTAGCCCTCAGAAGAATGTCAGTTTTATGAGTGACACTCATTGCACACCCAATGCCTAGAAGATGCCTGAATAAATCAATAATTCAGATAGTGGTGCCATGAAAGGCAAAGAGGAATAATTCAAGAAAGAGAGTTCCCAAGAGTCAAGTGCTGAAGCAAGCGTTAGTTATGCACAAGCTGAAACCTCTCTGTTAGATTAGCATTTTGGGTAGTAAGAACAGATTCTCCAAAGTGGTACCCAGCTACAAGGGATTAAAACGTGAATGGAGGATGGAGACATGGAAGCAGAAGCAAACACTATTCACACAGGCCTTGAATGAAGGCATCAAACCATGCACAGAGCTAGGGAAAGAACATTCCAGACAGAGGAAAGAGCAGATGCAAAAGTGGAGAAGAAGAAGCATGAGCACTCATAAGAAGACTGATGCAAGTGGGGTATAATAACACAATAAACAGGGGTAGGAAAGAGGTGGCAGTTGGTAGCCTCATACATCATGTAAGGCATCAAAACCTGGGCAAGAACATTGGATTTCATTCTAAGTGACATGAAAGATATGGAACTGTTTTGAGCAGGAGAGTGAAATGATCTGATTTAGGTTTGTGGAGAAGAGATTGTTGACAAGCATGAGCGGAAGCAGGAAGTCCTGTTCAGAGTCTGTTGCAATAGGCTTAGAGAGACAAGTGTGGAGAAAGGAAACATGATCACATTCAGCACAGATTTTCATGATACAGCCAATTACATGACTGGAGGATTGGAGTTAATAATGATGCCTTCGTTGACTGAGATACGGAAGACTGTGGGAGAAGACTCAAGGTGGGAAGATGATATAGACTGAACATATGTGTCCCCTCAAAATGCATAGGTTGAAGCCCTAGCCCTCCCCCAACCCAGTGTGGCTGCATTTGTAGGTAATGCCTCAAAGGAAGAAATTAAGGTAAAATGAGGTCGTAAGTGTGGGGTCCTGATCTGATAGGATTAGTGTTCTTATAAGAGACACCAGAGAATGGAACTAGCCTTGTAGTAGCATCTGCTTTCAACTTCCCCTGTAACAAAAGTTTCAGAATCTTGAAATGGGGCTGTGAACTGAGCTGTGTACCCCCCAACAATTTCATATTGAAGCCCTAACCCTCAATGTGACTGTTTGTGGAGACATGGATTTTAAGAAGTAATTAATATTAAATGATGTCATGAGGATAGGATCCTAATTTGATAGCATTTATGACCTTATACGAAAAAAGAGATCCCTCTCTCTCTCTCTACACAAAGTCACCAAGGAAATGCCAGGCGAGAACACAGTGAGAAGGCAGACATCTGCACCCCAAGGGAAGAATCCTTACCAGATACCAACCCTGCTGCACGTTGAACGTGGACTTCCAGTCTTCACAACTATCAGAAAATAAATTTCTGTTGTTTAAGGCATGTTGTCTGCGGTATTTTGTTATTACAACCTGAGTAGACTAATACAGAAGATGTATCAAGAATTCTGTCTTGGATAATTTCAATTTGAGATTTCTTATCATTCTGAGCCAAGATGACAGGTGTTGAAATATGTGGAGTTCACAGAGGTCAGAACTAGAGATATAAAATGTAAGTCATCTGCTGATTTGTGATGGCTAACACTGTAGTTAATTTGGAGGACAGGAAGACGTCTCTAGGGGTAAGAGAAAAAAAATATGTGCCCAGCCTAGAGCTCTGGGGGACTCCAACATTCAGACATTGGAGAAATACATGGAAAAGCCAGGAAAAATAAATCTGAAAAGTGGCTGATTAGAGAGAAGGAAAACAGGATCATAGAGCAAAACTCTGGCATGGGCTGGGGTAGGAGACAGTAAGAAGAAAGAGCAGGGAAATGATGGAAGCTCAGCAAAGACAGGAGATTCCAGAAGAGCTCTCACCACAATCAGAATGTGTTTTCAAGTCCCCCATCAAACAGAAACTTTGAGCTGTAAGTATGAGCAGGAGTAATTATAAATGTGTTCCTTCTTCAGTGCAACTCAGAAATAAGTTGAAACCACATGACTTTCATAACAAATAAATAGAACCATTTCTACAATACTCTGTCACTATCTGTAATTTTACTATCTGAAATTAATTCTCCAAACTCCCAATGTCAAAAGTAACTATTAGACATAGAGTGTATTCCATGGTTATAGTCAAAATAGTTAACTAGTCTGACATTCCGGAAAAAAAAAAAAAAAATGACGGTAAAACCACTCCAATTAGCTTGAATATATTCCAGCCAAGGACACAGCTTTTAATTAACTGATTGTTTTGCTTTAAATTAAATGGCCAGGCAACCTGAAGAATTACTTGGAGAATTATTATATCTATACTTTCAACACAATCTTATTTCTGAACTTCAGGTCTATGTCCCCAGATTCTGTTGGATTATCTCCATCTGGACGACTGATGGCAAGACAAATTCAATATCACTCAAGCAGAGTAAGCCGTCTTTTCTAACAAAGTAGCTTCTCTTTCATATTCTCTATCTCCTTGTGGCTGAGATATTTTGCATATTTCATGCCTTCTTATGTATCTTACATTATTAACATAACCATTTTTCACCTGTATTCATGCATGACTGTGGCTTCTGGAAAAGGGGCAGGATGAATGCCACCTCAGGAATGAAGAAGATGTTATACAGGGGAATTCCTTCCCCAACACTGATAGAAAGTGGAGAACCCCCCTTTACTTCCTTGGCATGTGAGAAGAAGAAGTGAAATGGTAAGAGAAGAGCCCATTAATTCTGTTTTCCTCACACCCAGGGTTATAAATATGAAGAATAAAATATGAAGACCTTGAGAACATATAGCTTGATTTCCTGTGAAAAGCCTGGGTAGGTTGTTAGCCTCCCAAAGGAGGTGATTTGCCTGGGATCTAGATCCAGTGCAGTGTGGAAGTAGTTGAATGGCATATTTGGGAGAAGATGCTTAAGTAGAGAGCTGGGTTACACTGTTGATTGTTCATGGTCAACACATGACATGCAGGACACCAGAAGTTACCACCTGTCTTGGTAATAGAACCAAGAGATGCTGAGAGGACAGCTGGACCAACAACAACCTGCATCAGAAAGAGGAAACCATCATGAATACAAATATCAATAACCATGGATGATGGTAGAAAACAACCACAGAGGGAGTGACATCTGAGACCATGAGGTGGCAATGCCACTGACACTCAGATACCCCTAAGTCACAATACCCCTCACTCTTCCTCAAACAGCAAAATGACATATTTTTAGAAGAACAGAGAGAAAGAGAATGTACAGGATACTGAGCTTTTTACCTGAAAAAGGTGGAGCTTCTTGAAAGAGACATTTTTCCCCTTCTAAAGACTCATTTCCACTAATTGGCCATTTAAAGTTCTAGTCATCCTTTGATACTTGGTGGAGTAGGGGCTTAGGAGGAAAGTTAAATCAGTTATAGAAAATAAATAACCGTATTTTCTTTTTGCATAGCTGAATGGTAGTGATCAATTTTCTCGGTTACATCATAGAAAGGAAACTTAGCTCTCAAGCTAAAATGTTTCAGTACATCACTAATCCTACCTCTTTCTTTTTGCTGACTTCCAATCTGTCACGAATAAACACCAGTTAGACATCTGGCTCCTTAAATCTGCCCCTTCCTTTCACTTTTCTGGACCACTGTAGCATTCTTTTCACTGGTCTTCTAATCTCTTCTCACTCAGAGCTATCTTCCAAATATGCATTAAATTATTATTATAAGTGACATTGGTCACTTGCTCAAAATTTTCTCTTGGTTCCTTATCACATGAATAGTAATATTCACTTTGTGAATAGTGAATATTCACCTTTGCTCTGTGGATACCTAGAACAGTGGTTCTCGAGGTGGGTCCGCATACCTGCAGCATCAGTGTTACCTAGGAACAACTTAGAAATGTAAATCACTGCTTCTTCTCATAGACCTACAGAGCATCTGAGACTCTGGGTGTGGGGCTCAGCAATCTGTCTTTAAACAAAGCTTCCAGCTGATACTGGTGCACATTAACCTTTGAGAACTATTTTCCTAGCAGAACTGTGGAATTACCTTGGAATCACAGTGGCTAGTGAAGGAATCCTATCAAGAGGCTCTAGCCAGGGAGGGAAAGACTCCAGGCCTGCCAGCTCTGTTTCAAAAACAATCTGTTCACATTTTTTTTGCACATTTTACCTAGCATATCATTTGTGTGAAGTGTGAGGTTTAGTCAAGATTCCTTTTTCTTTTTTTCCTGTGGATGTCCAATTGCTCATTCACCATGTGTTGAAAATTTCCTCCATTGAATTGGTTTGCAGCTTTGCCAAAAATCATGTATGTGTCTATTTCTGAGTTCTCTACTGAATTTTCTTGGTCTAAATGTCTGTCTGTCTACCGTGACCACACAATCTTGATCACTCGAGCTATACAACAGGTCTTAATATTGGTACTGCAATTCTTCCATTTTATTCTTCTTTTTCAAAATTGTTTTAGTTGTTCTAGGGCCTGTACCTTTCAACAACACTTTAGAATAAGCTTGGCCATGTCTGCAAGAATCACGCTAGGCCTTTGACAGGAATTGCATTAAATTTACATATCAATGTGGGAAAAATTTACATCTTTACCATGTTGACTCTTTCAATTCATGAATACAGTATGTCTATCTATCTATTTAGATCTTCTTTCATCAGTATTTTGTGCTTTTGAGCATATAGATCTTGTACATATTTTCTTAAGTTTATACTTATATATGTCATTTCTTTGGAGTGATTGCAAATGGTATTGTGTGTGTGTGTGTGTGTTTTTTTTTTTAATTTATTTGCTTTATTTTATTTTTGGCTGTGTTGGGTCTTCGTTGCTGCACGGGCTTTCTCTAGTTGCGGTGAGTGGGGGCTATTCTTCACTGCGGTGTATGGGCTTCTCACTGTGGTGGCTTCTCTTGTTGCAGAGCACCGGCTCTAAGCATGCGGGCTTCAGTAGTTGTAGATCGTGGGCTCTAGGGCACAGGCTCAGTAGTTGTAGGGCACAGGCTCAGTAGTTGTGGTGCATAGGCTTAGTTGCTCTGCGGCATGTGCGATCTTCCCAGACTGGGGCTCAAACCTGTGTAACCTGCATTGGCGAGTGGATTCTTAGCCACTGCGCCACCACTGTGCCACCAGGGAAGTCTGGTACTGTGTTTTTAATTTTGGTTTCCATATGTTCATTGTCAACATATAGAAATGTGATTGACTTTTTTTTTTTTTTAACATCTTTATTGGAGTATAATTGCTTTACAGTGGTGTGTTAGTTTCTGCTTTATAACAAAGTGAATCAGTTATACATATACATATATCCCCAGATCTCCTCCCTCTTGCTTCTTGTGTCTCCCTCCCACCCTCCCTATCCCACCCCTCTAGGTGGTCACAAAGCACAGAGCTGATCTTCCTGTGTGATTGACTTTTGTTTGTTGATCTTGTAACCTTTCTGAACTCACTTATTAGTTCTTGGAGTTTTTGGTAAGTTCCTTGGCCTAATATATTATCTGAAGGAAGAATTTTACATTCCTCAGCAAAAAGTTCTCAAGTTTCATGACAACACAACCCCCATTAACCTTTACAGACTCATTCTTAATCTTTGTTCTCAACTGAAGTTGTTTCCCAGTGTTTGTTTGTTTTCTAATTGTTATTGAAGACCTCCTACATCCTCATCTGGATGGTTTAAAAATGTAGGTTCCAAAAACTCACCTTAAAGTCTGTAGGGATAGCCTAAAAACCTGAACTTTTAACATGATATTCTTGATTATTTTTATATACCCTTAGGTTTGAGAGCAACACACCTCAGCTTCAGCCGAAAGGAAATTCTCATTTTTCCTGAACCTACCACCCACATTTTTTTTTTTTTCGCGGTACGCTGGCCTCTCACTGTAGTGGGCCCTCCCGTTGCGGAGCACAGGCTCCGGACGCGCAGGCTCAGCGGCCATGGCTCACGGGCCCAGCCGCTCCGCGGCATGTGGGATCTTCCCGGACTGGGGCACAAACCCGTGTCCCCTGCATCGGCAGGCGGACTCTCAACCACTGCGCCACGAGGGAAGCCCCTACCACTCACTTTTAAGGCCATCAAATCTACTCCTGGCTTCAAGACCTCATGGTTCATTCTTCTAAATTTTCATAGTATCACCTCTACATCCCTTACACAATATTTCAATTTTATTCAAACTTAAGTTCCTCAAATCTGCATCAAACTATTCTTTATTTCTGCGTTGGAGGAAAATCACCCAACTCTTAATAAAGGTACCATGAAGACTTCATGGTGTCTGACTTCAGATGGGTTCTGAACACTACTCAGACATCCTGCAACATGCACTTAAGTCCTCCAAATTTACACAGTAGTTATTTCAACTATGCACCCATTTCTTCAAAGTCCCCTTCCTCTCAACATATCATAGTAAATGACCTAGTTTCCTAATTCACAGAAAGAAAAAACAACTGTTTCACTTCTTCACCTAAAATCTTGCCTTCATCCGTACATTGTTCAAAGACTATTCCATCACCTTTTCTTTCTAAAATGTACAAATCATCTTGACTGAAAATAACTTCTATCAAGTACCCTCTTACTCAAGTGTTTTTTTTGTTTGTTTGTTTGTTTGTTTTTTATTGCTTTCCACTGGATCATTCTCCTAAGAATTTCATACTTGAGATCTATCACCTATAAAAATAACCCCACAAAAATAAAACATTCAACAATACTGTGTTTGTTTTTGGCTATTGTCCTATCACATAATAGTTCTTCATTTCTTACCTTATCAAAAGAGGACACAATACCTGATGTTTCCACTTTTTCATTTCTGAAGTTATTGAAGACTGCATTTGCCCTCATTGAAAATGACCTGATGAAGTAATCAAGGATCCCTAATTTCCAAATCCAATGGATAATATTTAATCGTTACTAGCACGTAACGCCATTGAAAACTTTCTCCTTTCTCAACTTCCATTACACTACACTGCCCTGAAGCTTCCCTCTTGGTCTTTTGTTAATGAATCATAAGCTTCCTATTGCTCCTTATACGTTGAGACTTTTCAGTTCTCTCTGATCCTATTCTATCTAAGCCTGGACACTCCATCATTCCATGCAACTATTTTAATTACCTGTGTTGTTTCCAAGTCCCGAATCAACACTTTCATATTCTTTTGAGTTCTCTCTTCATCTCTCTCTTGAGCTCTTTAATATTTCTTCCAACTTCCAAATTGACAACTCAACATAAAGTTCTAAATACCTCAAACTCAACCTGTCCTAAAACAACCTCATGCTCTTGCTGCTTCTACCAACCTTTCCTCTCTTATTTCCTGTTTTTGTGACTGGAAAGCCAGCTTCTTTAGCTGCCCTCGCCAAAACCAGAGTGGTTTCAACCCTCCTTCTCTCATTCCTGTAAGCAATCAGCCACAAAATCCTGCCACTTCTACCCGCTACCTCTTTTCATTATCAAATCTGCCTTCCCTCTCCATGTTCAAGGCCACCACCATGGTTCATTATTTAATCATGTCTCATTTGAACCACAGAAGCAATCATCTAATTTCACTCCCCTTCTCAGGTCTAATGTATTCCAAGCCATCCTCTCTTTACACCACAGCCTGGGCAGTATTTCAGATAAGCAAATCTTTGTTCATTTTTTTTCAGTTCTTTCTTATTTCTTACAGACTTAGTAGGGCACAAAATGCTTTTTATGACCTGACTCCTACTGCATTTCCTCTATATGCACTCTAAATCTAACTTTACTGAATCCCTTGGGCCCATTTAACAATCTAATTCTCTCAATTTATCTGAGTCTTTCCTCATTATTGCCTGACAAGTAAATTTCTCTTCATTCTTGAAGTCTCAGTTTTATATTAACCTACCATTGATGAAGACTTCCTTTATTTTTGCAGGCAGACTTAGGTCCCTTTTCTTATCTTTTTATATAATATTTCATATATTCTTTTGTGATCATTTATATCATACTGTTTTGTAACTGTGTTTAGCTGTTGACCCACTAAATTCAATATAAACTCTATTAGCACAAACATTCTGTTGTGTTCTATTTTGTTTCCAAAATTTCTTATAAAAGAGCATAACCCACAGTAGAGACATATTAAATGTTATTGAGTGAAGCACTGGACAGTGAAAGAGAGATAGTCACATAAATTATAATAACACAGGACCAAGAAAGACACACGTTTTATTGGAATATAAATGGAATACGAATATATAGAAGAGAGAAACTTTAAGACCAGAGAGATTTGATTTCAGCCTAAAAAGACAGCCACTACAAGGTCAGGAGAGGGAGAGATGTCTTTTTAGGAAACAGGTACCATATAACTAAATACATGCAGATAAAAACAAGACATGTTCAGTTATAGCTGCATAGTCTTATTGGCCAGTCTATATAGTAAACAGAGAAATGAGTGTACTGAGAAATAAGAATGTAAAAGAGATGTTAGATCTTATTGTGAAAGGTTTCCAATGCCATGTTAGGAAATTAAAACAACAGGCATCCAAGAGCCACTTAGGCATTTTTAACAGAGGTGGGTGGGTTTTCAGAAATTTGCTTTGCCATGAGTATAAAACAAAGGGATTTTAAACTCACAAACACTTTAGAGATGGGGCAGATGGAAAGTGCCTTCAGAAATTCAGGACAAAAGTAACATGGACCTGAACTAGGGCAATGAATGCTAATAAACAAAGAACATCTGGAATCTGACTTCTAATTCTGGTGGCTTCACATTTTCATAAGAGGCCCCAAAGGATATAAATAACTTTATCTGCATGTACTTTCAAAAGGAAAGACTATATTTTACTATGTGTTATAATAGAAACAACACATAAAAATAAGACCTGCCCCCATAATGAAGCAGAACATAATTTTCTATGCATGATTTTAACTTCCTGGATGCTAAAAGATCTTGCCAAACCAAGCAATCCTGATATTGAATTAAATAATCAAACATGAAGAGAGAAATTATGCTAACTGCAAGCAGGAAAAACATACTATTTTTTTTATGAGAACTGAATATGGATGAAGAGTTAACAAAGCAAAGGAAAACTGAAAGTTTCTCCTAAAATACTTTAAAATGATTATATAAAATTGATTAGGCTTTTAAAACCTGGGTGGTATTTGTATGTCTAATCCATAATCCCACAGACTCAGAATACTTGATAGCACTGTAAATATATTCATATTTGTGTATACATATATTTATATTTAGAAATACAATATTTTATATACACACATACACAAATACGCAAACAGATTTAGTACAAGTATTCTAGATTTATTGTGAGCCCCAAGTGGCCATAGTTTCAGACTTCTAAGACGCTATAAATTATGACACATATCAGATGAAGAAGACCACACTGCAAAAGAATTCATATGTTTATCTTTGTTGAGACAGATGGAAATCCATGAGAATTATAGATAAGGAAGATTTTGGAGGTCAAGAATCTTGTTATTCTTGCCAACTCCACTGCTGCTATAATTCCTTATCACTCTAGTTTGAAAGTAGTAAAGGAAGATGCCTATGTTTCCTTTGGAAAACCATCTCCTCTTACAATCTTTATAGTCCCTGTTGCTAAGGTCATGATTTGACCTTCATCTTGTCGAGTTTTTCATGTTATGTAGAGCTTTCTTTCAATACTCACTCCCTGGGAACTTTAAAAACCATGCTATTCAATGTGTAATGTATTGTTTAATGGATTTTCATGTCTTCTTAACTAGTTGGAAAGGTCCTGGAAGAACAGACCACATATTAAACACATTTTTCCCTATGTAACAACTAACAATTCACTGAGTGCAAATTCACGCTACCATATTAAAACATATTGTTGAATTGAACTTATTATAAAGGTTGTCATAGAATCCCAAAAATTGCTTTTTTATAAATTACCCTTCCTGTTTATACTAGGTTCTTACCTTGGATATCTCTCATACAGCTCTTATTAGATGCCTGTGCCATGTTTGCATATCTGCCCCACTTACTGTACCACTCTTAGAGCAACTTACAGGATAGGACTAGCTCAAAAAATATCTCTGAGTAAAGAGAATAAATACCTCAAGGGCTCACTCTGCCTCCTCTATTGCAGCTCATATCAGAAGCCTTTGCTAAGTAACACTCAGTCAGAGGGGTGAGGCAAGATGGGATAAAGATTGTGAAGACACCACCAGGTTCTACACCAAAAAAAGACTAAGTGGAAAAAAAATTCAAATGAACTGGCCATGAGCTGTAATTTCAGAAAACATTCAATAAATCCTTAACACAGGATGATAAAAGGGGAAAAGGCTAGCAAAGTCAGGCAGAAGTCAACCCACAAATCTAGACCACATTCCAGAGAATTCTGTTGGGTAGCCAGGTGCCTATTCACACTGCAGACCAGTGCAGCCTGCTCTCTTAAATCTACAGCGTTCCCTGTTTTACCCCAACATCTCTGAACTCCTTCTACATTGTGGATTTTTCCGTTTCTGATTCTATAAAACTTTTCTATATTTGATTCTATATTGAATATTGTGATTGACTACAGTAAAATTCCAAAAATCTAAGGAACAATTATTAATCATGTTCCTTGCATCGGATAGTTTTGCCTCAAGGCAGATGAGAAAATTCTTTGAAAGGTTGTTTATTCTACCCTTATGTGTTAAATATCACTTTTGCCCCTACAAATCTTCACCTCTTCCTTTTCCACCCTACCCTGGAGCTTGGGATGATGAGCCTTTTGGATTACGTTAGAGGATCCCTGCCCTCTGTCACTGTGTGGTTTTAGCCAACAGGAGGTATAAATTGGAGGTGAGAAAGTGGGAACAGTGTGAGGCCAATTTCCTCCTTGCCAGGTGATTGATGTCTGGCTGCATTCCTCAACCAGAGCTCTTGTCCTAACAGCTACCTTGAACTTCTTCAAAGTTTTGTCCCTACAGAACTGTTTCTAGCCCCAGGGTCTTCCACTTTTCCTTACTGGTTTTTCTGAATTCTGCCAAAGCCCTTTTAAGTCACCTCTTTACTAAATTTCTTCAAATTACTGGTTTGAATATGCCATCTGTTTCCTACCAGGACCCAGCTTAATACGTCTCATATCCTTTCACCAGGAAGTCAACTTTTTCAAGGGAGATGAAAAAGACAGGAATGAGAAGGGCATGAAAATCTTGTGTTCCTGGGTCTTGTCTTAAAACAATGAAATGCTATCTTCCATACTCTTCCCCCACCCACAATTCACGACTGATGTATCAAGTCCCAACAGATCTCCAACAGTTATACATAAAAGAGTGAGCAAATTGTGGTGCTGCCCATAGAATTTCAACCTATATTTTAAAAAAAGGAGGTCTCTATTTTGGTGGTTTGATAGAAGTTTTCATGCTATCAATTTAAAATCTAATGATTTAACTTTTAGACCCTTGTATAGATTGTGTCCTAGTGTCTCTCACCTGTTTAAGGGGCTGTTCCATCTATTTTTTTCTGTACTCCAGTTCCCATGTCTTGACAGATAATGTTTATATTATTATAATTATTTCCCTCTTAGGGAAATATTTGTGCCCCAACTTACTCTTAATGTTTTCAGCTATGACCCTTTTTGTCATTAACTCACCTAGTTTACTGAGGTGAAAATATAGTGCATATGTTTATGTTTTGACTAATAGGACCCTACCTTTTAATTTAACTATCCATGTTTATATACAATATTTTTCACACCATTCTCTACTTTAGCTAGAGTAATTACAAAGAACTGTAGATTTGAAAGAGGTGGTTTGCATCAAGTTTAAAATTTTCCCCTAAAACTCTCTTGACTCCAAAAACTCTGTTCTCTATTTCTGATCCTAAATACTCATATTAACAGTTGTTTGAAGAAAAGATCAAGAATCCACCCCAACTTTGTATTTTGTTTAAAAAAAGACCAAATACAAGTTGGAATAAGATTTCATATTATTTGGAATACTTTATTCATAGTCTTAACCTTACATCGTATATCATGATGCTAAAGTTATGTTGGTATTTTTCTCTCCAAGAATAGTTTTGAAAACATTCCTAGACATGATCATGCATTATATATAAATATGCAAAGCTTGTGTAGATGCCAAGAAAATAATGATGAAAATGTGTAAACCCAGAATTATTTTTTACTTTCTTCAAATAATATGGTCAACAGTGAGAAATGATCATTATTTTCAAAATATGTCTCCAAATTCCTCTACTTTTATCCACAGAGAAGAGAGGGGATATTTTCATATCTACCTCTTTATAGGAATATGAATACCTCTTTAAGATCTCCAGAACTATGCCAAATATGACTATCCTATATTTTAATAATGATATACTGTTACTTAAATGTGCTTCAACTGGAATCAAACACTAGCAAAAGAAAATAATTCAACAAAACTGAGATAATGTTAAAGAAATGTAAAACTGTTTTGAGATCTTCACATGGGTTTATGCCAACTGTGATTATTACTCTCATATAAAAAGTCTTAATACTTCTAAGAAGCAGTATATTCAGCCTCATATTCTATGCCAGCTTAATTTTACTTATTGCAAAATTTAAATTTAATTTAGAGCTCTATTTAGAAATTATTTTCTAATAAAACATTATAAGTGGTTGGAGCATGAAATCTGGTTTGAAAAGACTACATACAGGAGAAAACACCTGCTGTGACTTATACAGCTGAAATACCTGCTAAACCTTCTGACACAGACTCACCAGAACAGGGATATGTTCTTTGAACTAGAAACCAAATAGCAACTACTGAATGTGTGGCCCTTCAGGGACAGGTGCATCTTCCATCTGCAAAGGTCACCTGGCCTTCGAGCAAGCAACAAGCAATGAAAATGCCTCAGGGCAAAACCCAGCAGGGCTGTTCCTTTAAAAAGGACTTATAAAAGTATGAAGGCTTGTCTTTTCTTAGGGACGCAGGCAATTCTATCTCTACTAATATTTAGAAACATGATTAGATAGAAAAACATATCATCGGATTAATTGGAGAATTGGACAAAGTACACAATGGATGGAATTGTACATTGATTAAATATAATCTAATAGATGTGTCACTATGTTATTAAGGATAGTGACTTAATTTAGAGCTAAGAAAGACTTTCTGTAATGGTTCAGATGCAAATAAATACACAGTGTACTCAAGAGAGAGAAAAGCTATGGAGGAAGCTCATGAAATAGCATATATTCAGGTTTGAATGGGTTACACTTGCTTTAGATTCACTTTGGTTGTAGCTCAAACTCCATTTTCTTGTGAATTTTCTAGACTATTGCTTGTTAAGATCTACATGTTACCATTCTTCACTGTTCACCAATCTTCTGTGATAAGCACTTGGTACTTATAGTGCATAGACCCTTGTATAAGCTTACAATGTTCTCTCCAAGCATACCCTGGAAAAGTCCTGAAAAAGTTGTCATGGGCCCAAAAAACTAAGTTCAATAGTGCTTATTTAGATGAAAAGAGCATGTTCCCTTAAGAATAATACAAGGGAAAGATCCTTGAAATTACATAGACATGGATTCCAAACTGATATACCTCATTGTTTGAACCTGATTATTAAAGTCAGTGACTATTAGTGCTGCATCTATAACTTGTAAGTTAATAGTGAAGTTTTAATGTGATAATTTATATAAAGCATATAGCATAAGGACTGGCACAGAGGAGATGCCTAACAGAGTCTATTTGCTTTTTTCAGGGTAACATTAATATTTACTAATAATTGTTGTGAGGATTAAATGAATTAATGGATAAAGCTTTTAGAATAAACTCTGGTACTTATTGGTGCTCTCTTAAAAATTTTATTAGCTATTTTTATTATTACCATTAATGTGCCAAGATCTCAGTAATATTAACTCAGTAATGGGGATCAAAAAATAATAATAATAATAAGCGTTAGAGAAATAACAGATCAGTGATTGAATTACTCGAACTAGGTATTTGTAGTTACATAGAAAAGAAGAATCTGAATTAGTGACTCTGGTTTTTCTGTTATTGTTTATTCATTCCGTAAGTGAGTACTTTCTTAATATGTGTTCATTACTCTATGTATTAGGATTCTCCAGAGAAATAGAACGAATTAGAGACTAGAGAGATAGGCAGATAGATAGATAGATAGATAGATAGATAGATAGATAGATAGATAGATAGAT